>NC_045447.1:111090586-111119435 GCF_002776525.5 Piliocolobus tephrosceles | reverse complement strand
TTTCAGGCTGCCTGCACATCTGTCCTACGTTGGAAGGAATTACTCGATGTAGAAATAGTGACGTTACAGGTGTTGGAGAATTTCAGGCTGCCTGCACGTCTGTCCTACGTTGGAAGGAATTACTCGATGTAGAAACAGTGACGTTACAGGCGTTGGAGAATTTCAGGCTACCTGCACGTCTGTCCTATGAGTATTTTAGCAGCATGGCCAAGGCGCAAGGCTCTGCATGTCAGACAAACACAGCTGCATTTATTTCTGTGTTTACACATTTCATTTTTATAGACACACATAGATTTTCCTGCCTTCTGTGGAGGGGAAGGCATGGATGGCTAAGCAGGGACTCTGCCCTCCATATAGTTCTCATTTGAATGTGTGCGTGATAGGGGCCATCTTTAGTCTGGAGTCACTGTGTAGTGGGTATGATTTCATGACTCTGGGAAGGCCCCATGTTCACCCATCCTAAATTTGCTGGTAGATGACCAAGATTCCACCAGTAGAGCTTTATTCAGAGGATAAAACCTTCACACTTAAAATGTAGTTACCCAACTGTACATTGATTTCAGGTTTGCACTGTGATGTCAGACATGCATAGGATATCAGCTTGTAAAAGAGCAAAAAGCCATTGGTTATAAAGAATCTTAACTCCCTAGGGCTTGATTTGGGCATGTTGGGAAGGGAGGAGTGAGCCTGCTGCTGATAAAGAGAAAAAGGTCAAGAAAAGAACAGGCTGGGAGCACAAAGAGAATTTACATTTTCAAGGTGTGCCTACCCTAAGACCGCCCTCGTATGTGATTGTTTTCCTGCTTATGAAAGGATTTCAATGAGAACGTGATGTGATCGAGTCTCGTATCAGACATGGGTATATCAGTGGGGTGTGGGTTTTAGATTGCTAACTTGATCTACATGTTGAGAGTTATAGCTATGGATACCAAGTGGAAGCTAGAAAAAAAAATGTTAGACTTTAGCAGAAAAGATAACCCAACCATGGAAAGAGGAGGGTGGGAATAGAGAATTGTGAGGACACTGGGGAGGGTGGAGGTGAGAGCTTGCTGGGGGCCTGGCCAGGTAACTAACCCCCCTGATGGGAGATGATGGGAGAGGTCAGGTGCCCAGATACACAATGGCAGAAGGAGCTTTCAAGAGCATGACAGAAGGGATCAGGACAAAATTCTATAACAAAATGTCTAGAACTAGATCGCTAAAGAGGGCATAATACTGAACTGGGAAGGAAAGGATGGTGACAACATGGTGGATTTTAATCCAGTCAGTGGAAGCCTCCACCCCCCACTCCCACCGCATCAACTGACTCAAATATACCTACAATATCTATGCTTCATATTTCATCAAATCGTCATTCTCACATTTTCTGAGGCAGGTCTGATTTCAGACATTTGAACCCATTCGTGGACACCACACTGTTTGGGATTAGGTAAACATCCTTTCTGTGTCCATAAAAGTGTCCTCTGTCATGTGCTCATGTAAAGCCCTTTATAAGCAAATTAAACAGGTGCATACCCTCCGCCTTTCTCCGTGGACCCATCCTGATCTTCATTTCTTGTTCAGTAGCTTTACCATCCATCTTATCACTTGAGCCAGAAACCTCAGAAAAGTCTGTGTTAACTATGGCTGCATAACAAATTACCCCCACACTTAGCAGTTTAAAAGAACAGACATTTATTATCTCTTACAGTTCCTAAGGCTAGGGAACCTAGGAGCAACTTAGCCGGTGTCTCTTGCTCAGGATATCTTGCAAGGTTACCGTCCAGTTGTTGGCCGGGGCTGCGGGTGTCTCAAGGTGTGCCAGGAACTGGAAAATCCTCTTTCAAACTCACTCTCATGGCTATTGCAGGCCTTGGCTCCTCACGGACTATTGACCAAAGGTCTCTGTTTCTTACCATGTGGGTGCCTCCCTAGGCTGCCTGGGTGACTTCGTGACACTCATGACCCAGAGTAAACGATGGGGGAGAGAGCGAGAAAGGATAGTCTAAGATGAAAACCACAGATTTTAAAATAGTCTCTGAAGTGACTTTCCATCACCTCTGCTGTATCCTGTTGGTCCTTTCCCTGTCCCAGGTCAAACCTTTGCATATCACGGCCTGCATACTTGTAGCATAATAAGTGTACTGCAACTGCCTGTTTGCTCCACACAGGTCTGTTTGAGCACACAGACCTGGTACAGTATGGAAGGATGTAAATGTTAGGAGGAAGGGGTTATTGGAGGCCAGCTTGGCAGCTGGCTACTTCACAGAAGTCTTCCTTTCCTTCTCCCTCTTCTTCAGCCATCACTTACTGAGTCCTGCAGTATTTCTAAGTTTTGACCTCATCTCGAATCTGATTGTTTCTTTGGGGAAGTGGTGTGGAGGCTGATGGAGGCAGCCTTGGGGGCCACATACTAAGGGCACAAGTGGAATGCGTAAAAATATGCTAGCATGGCCTGCAGCCAGCCTTATAGAGAGGAGACCAACATCTTGGCAAGCCAGTCTTTTGGGGAGGATTTCTTCCCTGTGCAGGCAGGGAAAGCCCCACGACACAGCGTTACCCTCGGCAAGTGAGGTGCGTACTAAACAGAACAGACAGTAGAAGCCACGACCTGCTGCCCGCCTCAGCAGCCCAATACCCATTTCACCCGTGCCTCAGGAGGCGAGGAGCTTCCCCACAGTCATTTCGTAAGTTGGCAACCCAGGCGGTACAAAGGTGTTTCGACTTTCTGATCTTCCCCTGCCCCATGTCAAACCTTCCCATTATCATGGCATGTATACTTGTAGGATAAGCGTACGGCGACTGCCTGTTTGCGCTGAGATCCATTTTCTGCCCTTATTGTGATCCTCTCTAAGTGACAAGGAACTTCATTTTCTAGGCTCTCTTGTCTTCTGGCTTCCTAGGTTTGGCCAATGGGGGCCACTGGTGGAAGAGTTGAAAGCAGGAGCTGGCTAGAGGTAACATATTTCTCCTCCACCTGTTTTCCTTTGGCAGCTCCAGTGTGGCTGAGTCTCCTGTGGTCCCAGCTCCCGCTGGACAGTCCCCGCTGTGACTCTGGCTTCTGCCAGTTGACTCCCGCCTCGTAACCCAGTAGCACCCAGCTCCAGCAGTCTGAGGAGTCGCAGCTGATTACTGCTGTGGCTAATCCCTGGATTGTCTTACTGTCTTCTGGTTGGTTTCTCAGCTCTTCTATCATTTAAACTCATTCCCAAAATTAAATTACCTGTTTGTTAAGACCTAGACTGGTTTCTGTTTTCCATACTAGACCCTGACTGACGGAGTCGAACTATCTTTCTGTGTTTTCTCGCATGTGTGTGAACACAGTAAATGCTCAGTTATAATGATGTTAATGAAAAAGGAAAACCAGTTTATCCAAAAGAAGTAGTGCTTTGCTCTGTTCATTTACTTTATAAGTCAAGCTGACTAAAACTACATATTTGTCATAACTGAAAAATAGAAAGTAGAAACATTTGCCTGAGTTTTTTTCTGAGGAGTCAGTCTTGTACCTTTTACTCTGGTGTCAAGAGTGGACCCTTTGATCTTGAGAATCTTTTCCATCTTTATCAACCATGACTTTATCATGGGACGAATCTTTCTTGGTTTGGGTGGGGCTGTGCTTTCTAATCGCAGCAGAACGAGTCCTAACGCCGTGTTGTTGGTTTTGCACACAGTGACTTTGGTAACGACGCTGCACCCTTGGCTTTCCCATCACAAGCCTGGTTGTTGTGACCCGCAGTCCTGTTCCTATGCCAGCCCCTGTTCTTGGCCTCCACACAAGGATTCCCACAAGGGTTCCATTTGAGATGCTGGTTTCCAAGATTGGGGGTATCTGCTTGCTAGCCCTGGATTGGAGACCACCAGCTTGTTTTTCCAAGCACTAATATCTCAGTGATCTCCAAACATATTTTCTTTTCCAGAATGCTTTCCAAAAGGTTTGTAAGAATGTCTCTAAAACTTTTCTTTTGAAGGCACCAGGGCCTGAGGGGAGGGGGCAAGGGTAATATAAATTATAACTTGGCCGACTAGTATTTAAAACTTTATCCAAAAAATATTTTTCTCCTTAAAAAAACCAACTCTTTCTACATATTTAAGTAATTCATTTGAGAGAAATAACCACTCAGCTATTCACATAGCCAGCCCTTGGCAGCTTCAGTTCAAAATGCTCTGAAACCAGTCAACTCCAAAGTTTCAGATGTTTTCTTTGAAAGCTCAACTTAACCTGCACTACCACGGTGGTGAGGAAAGTGACAACTCGTTTTAAAGACTCTCCCTTTGTCTCTTTGTCTCTCCTCTGCAGGCCGTGTGTTTATACTGTGGGGTCTCCCGTAAACAACAGGGCCCTTTTTCCGTGCCAGGAGCCACCCGTTGCCATGTCAACATGGCAGGCTACAGTTCGAGCAGCTGCATCTTTTGTTGTTTTAATGAGTGGGGAAAATTCTGCCAAGCCGACGCAGCTTTGGGAAGGTACTGTACACGTGTTCTTTGCTTATGTATGTATTGCGCACATGCTGGACCCAGGAACCCAATAAGCAGTATTTTTCTAAACTTTAAAGCGCTCCTTTATTAGTTGGGTTGGAAATGAACATACTGTAAAACATCCTGCCAGAGAAAACAAGCAGGGAATGGGGAGTGACACTTAGGAGCCTTGGCATGGGATTCGGGGCTCTTCATACTAGGGTTGTCGCTTCATAGATTATTTCAGCAGTTGCCTTCACCTGGTGGTGTGTGGGCCATAAGTAGGTGGTCTTGATTGAAGACTTTCTGAACAGGCAAGTGTATCATGGAAACACCATTACAGTTGAGTTGTCTGTAGTTTGTTATGGTGTCTGTACATGGTTACTCATTATGTTGCTGGCTGGCCCGCTGGAGTTGCCCTAGTGAAGTATCTGTTCCACACATGGTTTGCCTGTATGACTGTATGAAGTTCTGAACCAAAGGTGGATAAGAAAGATGGAAGACATACTAATGCATCATCAAGGTGTTGTTTATGAATTGCTTCTTATTGCAGCATTTAACTTTTTCAGTGGAGATCCTGAGCGTGTTGATGCCAGGAAAAAATGTATTTGTTTATTTGAGAGACAGGGTCTCGCTCTGTTGCTCGGGCTGGAGTGCAGTGGCTTGATCACGGCTCACCGCAGCCTTGACCTGCCAGCCTCAATTGATCCTCCCCTCATCCTCCCAAGTAGCTGGAACTACAAGTGCATGCCACCACACCCAGCTCATTTTTGCACTTTTTTGTGAGATTTTGCCATGTTGCCCAGGCTGGTCTTGGGCATGAGATTTTGCCAT
Source organism: Piliocolobus tephrosceles (assembly GCF_002776525.5). NCBI lineage: Eukaryota > Metazoa > Chordata > Mammalia > Primates > Cercopithecidae > Piliocolobus > Piliocolobus tephrosceles. The sequence continues at coordinate 111,114,167 of NC_045447.1, read as the reverse complement.
GTTGCCCAGGCTGGTCTTGAATGCCTAGGTTCAAGCGATCTGCCTGCCTTAGCCTCCCAAAGGTGTGAGCCACTGTGCCTGGCCAGGAAACATTTTTATAGTTATATTATTTCTTTATTTAAAATATGGCATCTCCTCCCACATGTTTATTATAGAAACTTTATACAGAAAACTAAAAATAATAAATTTAAATAATTATAGAGAAAATTATTGCTAAGATTTTGTTACATTTCCTTTCAGTATTTAAAATCTGTATGTTTTGTACAGTTATCATCCTCAAATTGTGATAGCATATGATGGTATTTATTCTGCTTTTTTCACTTATAGTGTATCTTGAACATTTTTCAGGTCATTAAATATTTTAATATGATTTTAACATTGGCACAATATTTTTTATATGAATATATCAGAATTTAACATTTCTATATTAAATATTTTGATTATTTCAGTTTCTTTTCCTATTATAAAGTTGCATTAAATTCCAGGGGAGACATTTTACATAAAATTAGAATTACGGAGTCAAAAGTTGGAACATGTTTAAGGCTGTTGGTACATATCCCATAATGTTTTCCAGAAAGTCTGTGCTAATTTATACATTCATCTGTGGTTATGAGTGTCCTGGTCACCTGGAACTTTGCTCATCTGATAGGCAGCAGAAAGTCTCTCTTTAATTTGGATTACTTTGATGATTAGTGAGTTTCACATGTCTTTATATGTTTCTTAACCATTTTCATTTTCTGTTTATTTCCTTTGCCTATTTTTATACTGAAGACTTAGGTTTTTGTCAAGTTTGTCTTATTTTTCAATTTTGTTGGCTCTTTAAAAAATATTAATTTCTTATATTTGTGAAAAGCATTGTTCCCAGCTTTTGGTATATCTTTTAATTTTATATGATATGTCTGTTTTTATGAAGTTAAATGTATTAGATTGCTCTAAGATTCATTTTGTTCTAATATTTTTATAGTTAATTTTTATAACTCTTTAATCAGTCTGTAATTTATTATCAGGTTGTGAAATGAGGACTAAACATTGTCTTTTTTTTCCAAATAGAAAACCAGTTGCTTCAGGCTCATTTATTGAATTTTTAAATTTTATAATGTCTTTATCATAAGCTAGATTTACATATGTGGTGAAGTCACTGATGAATATTTACTTGATTTTTTTTTTTTTTTTTTTTTTGAGACAGAGTCTTGCTCTGTCACCAGGCTAGAGTACAGTGGCGCGATCTCGGCTCACGGCAACCTCTGCCTCCTGGGTTCAAACGATTCTCCTGCCTCAGCCTCCCGAGTAGCTGGGACGACAGGCACCCACCACCACGCCTGGCTAATTTTTGTATTTTTAATAGAGATGGGGTTTCACCATGTTAGCCAGGATGGTCTCGATCTCTTGACGTTGTGATCCGCCTGCCACGGCCTCCCAAAGTGCTGGGATTACAGGCGTGAGCCACCGCACCCAGCCTTACTTGATTCTTAAAAACAACACATTTAGGCTGTCGTGGTGGCTCACGCCTGTAATCCCAGCACTTTGGGAGGCCAAGGTGGGTGGATCATGAGGTCAGGAGATTGAGACCGTCCTGCCTAACACGGTGAAACCCCATCTGTACTAAAAATTAAAAAAAAAAAAAAAAATTAAAAAAACAAAAAACACACACACACAAAATTAGCTAGGCGTGGTGGCGGGCACCTGTAGTCCCAGCTACTCAGGAGGCTGAGGCAGGAGAACGGCGTGAACCCGGAGCTTGCAGTGAGCTGAGATCATGCCCCTGCACTCCAGCCTGGGTGACAGAGTGAGACTCCATCTCAAAAAAAAAGTAAAATGTTAATTTTTAAAAATAAGTAACATTTACGTGGTTCATTTACAGACGAACAAAGGACAAAGCATTATTTGCAATGAAGTGTTTTTCTTACCTCTGTTTCCCAGACACCCAGTAACACTTCCCCAAGCAACCAGGGCTACCAATTTCTCTTGAATAATATGTTTTTTCTCTTTTGTTGTACAAATTGTAGCATGCTAGACACATTTTTGCATTGTGCTTTCCCTTTTAGAATGAATTTATTTTATAGATATTTTGTAACAGCATAAAGAGCATCCTCATTATTTGTTTTTTACTATTGTTTATTTTTTGGAGATGGAGTTTCACTTTGTCGCCCATGCTGGAGTGCAGTGGCGTGATCTCGGCTCACTGCAACCTCTGCTTTCCGGGTGCAAGCAATTCTCCTGCCTCAGCCTCCTGAGTAGCTGGGACTACAGGCGCACGCCACCGTGCCCAGCTAATGTTTTGTATTTTAGCAGAGACAGGGTTTTACTGTGTTGCCCAGGCTGGTCTCGAACTCCTGAGCTCAGGCAATCTGTCCACCTTGGCCTCCCAAAGGGCTAAGATTGTGGGCATGAGCCATTGCACCCGGCCTTTCCTCATTATTTTTATGGCTATGAGTATCCTATAAATGGATGTTTTACAATTTAGTTAACCAATATCTCTGGACTTCATATCAAATAAGGAATTGGATGGGTATTTACTCCATTATCCTTCTGCACCCATATTCTCCAGTTTTACTTAATAAAACTTGGGATTTGGGACTCACATTTTCTCTGTAACTTTTTGTATTATGTCTTTTCTAGGAATTACTATTATTGTGTTATATTTTCATTCAGTTTAAAATGATTTCATAATAAGTATTTAGACTTTCTTCATTCTTGAGCTCTTAAGTTGGCTGGGAAATAGCTTCATTTTTTTTTTTTTTTTAGAAGACTGGATGAATGGTACATTTTCTGAGCCCTCCCATATTTAGATTGGCTTTTTGTCATACTCACTTATGAACAATCCTTGGCTAGGTATAACGTTCTTTTTTTATATATTTTTATTTGTAACAACCCTATTAACTGAAGTATAACATTCTTGAATCACTTTTTCCCCTCTTTAACAACTGTACATGTTACTATTATCATCTCTTATCTAGTATTTCTGAGGAGAAATAATTTTTTTTTTTTTTGAGATGGAGTCTCGCTCTGTCGCCCAGGCTGGAGTGCACTGGCGCGATCTCAGCTCACTGCAACCTCTGCCTCCCAGGTTAAAGCGATTCTCTTGCCTCAGCCTCCCGAGTAGCTAGGACTACAGGCGCCTGCCACCATGCCCGGCTAATTTTGTATTTTTAGTAGAGATGGGTTTTCACCATGTTAGTCAGGATGGTCTCCATCTCCAGACCTCATGATCCGTCCGCCTTGGCCTCCCAAAGTGCTGGAATTACAGGTGTGAGCCACTGTGCCCGGCCCACATTTTTTTATTTTTTGAAAGTTATCTGATTTTTCTGTCTACGTGGTCTTAGAATTTTTTTTTTAATCTATGTACTTCAAAACTTTCTAGAATGAATCTAGATGTGGGTGCCTTTCTTTTTAATCAACTAATATAGTATGTATAACTTACATACTATATTAGGGTTCTCCAGAGAGACCAAATCAATAGGAGATAGATAGATAGATAGATAGATAGATAGATAGATAGATAGATGATAAGGGGTTTATCAGGGGAATTGACTCATGTGGTTATGAAGGATGAGAAGTTCCACAACAGGCTGGAGACCCTGGGCTGCTGGTAGCATGGCTCAGTCTAATTCCGAAAGTCTTAGAACTAGGTAAGCCTGTGGTGTAGTTCCCAGTCTAAAGCCAAAGGCCTGAGAACCCAGGGGGCTGCTAGTATAAATTCTAGAGTCCCCAAGGCAAGAGAGCATGTACAGGAGGAGGAGAGTACGCCAGCTTTAGGAGAAAGAGAGGGCAAATCCTTTTATCTCCTTTTTTGTTCTATGTGGGCCCTCATCTGATTAGATGACCCCACCCACATTGAGGACAGATCGTACCCACTTAGTCCACCAACTCTCAGGCCAATCTCTGAAATACCCGCACAGACACACCCAGAAGCCATGCTTTACCAGTTCCCTAGGTATTCCTTAACCCCATCAAGTTGACACCTAAAATTAATCACCATATATATACAATAAATGTGTATTTTTTTTACTTTAGACAATATCATTCTGTCCACCCATGCTGAAGTGCAGCAGTGTGATCTCAGCTCACTGCAGCCACTGCTTCCCTGGTTCAAGCAATTCTCTTGCCTTAGCCTTCTGTTGCCTCAGCCTCCTGAGGAGCTGGGATTACAGGTGTGCACCACCACACCTGGCTAATGGGGTTTCACTGTGTTGCCCAGGCTGGTCTTGAACACACATGTGGGAAGCGAATGGAGCTGAAAGAAATCCACACATTTTATCCTGTCTGTTGGTACACACCAGAAAGGAAGGCCGTGAGAACTATAGGAAAAAAAAATTGCAGAATAAAGGTAAAACAATAAATCATTCTAAGGACTCAGAGGCAGAACAGCGTCAGAAATCAGTTTACGACAGAAACCCAAACAAGATTCGGAAACTGACATTATCATTATGATACAAGAAGATGTAACTTCTATGAAACAACAGTACAAAGCCATGAGGCGATAACAGGCTGAAACATAAGTGTAACAGATTGAGATTAAAAACCAACAGAGAAGGAAAATTTTTAAAAATGAATGATTGACAGAAAACTAATGTTAAAATAACATAATGTATATCTCTGCTACTGAAATTAGGAAAGAACAAAAATGTCACTCTGGAAAATCAGTGGCACGAAGTGTAAATAAAAATGAAAAGGCAAGCCACATATACCGGAAGAATATATTTGTAATACATGTATCTGGCAAAAGGCTTGTACCTATCTTTTTTACAGTGTCTCATTCTATCACCTGGGCTGGGGTGCAGTGGTATGATCTCAGCTCACTGCAACTTCTGCTTCCTGGGCTCAAGTGATTCTCTCACCGAGTAGCTGGGATTACAGGTGTGCACCGCCACGCCCAGCTAATTTTTGTATTCTTTTTTTTTTGTTTTGTTTTCTTTTGTTTTTTTTTTGAGACGGAGTCTCGCTCTGTCGCCCAGGCTGGAGTGCGGTGGCGTAATCTCGGCTCACTGCAATCTCCGCCTCCCAGGTTTACGCCATTCTCCTGCCTCAGCCTCCCGAGTAGCTGGGACTACAGGCGCCCGCCACCTCGCCCGGCTAGTTTTTTGTATTTTTTTTAGTAGAGACGGAGTTTCACCGTGTTAGCCAGGATGGTCTCGATCTCCTGACCTCGTGATCCGCCCGTCTCGGCCTCCCAAAGTGCTGGGATTACAGGCTTGAGCCACCGTGCCCGGCCAATTTTTGTATTCTTAGTAGAGACAGGGTTTCACCATGTTGGCCAGGCTGGTCTCGAACTCCTGACCTTCAGTGATCCACCTGCCTCGGCGTCCCAAAGTGCTGGCATTACAGGTGTTAGCCACCGTGCCTGGCCTATAAAGTATTCTTATAACCTAATAATAAAACAATCAAAAACCCCTCATGAAAAAAAAAATGAACAAATAACATGAACAGATGCTTTTCAAAAGAAGATATAAGAATGTGCAATAAGTACATGAAAAGGTGCTCAACACTGTCATCAGTGAAATGCAAATTAAAACCATAATGAGATAGTATTTTACACCCAGTTAGAGGGCTAAAATTCAAAGGACTGAAAATACCAAGTGTTGTTCCAAGGGTGAGCCGCAGCTAGAACTCTCACACGTTCTGGTGAGAATATAAAAGGGTGCAGCCACTTTGGAAATAGTTTGGCAGATACTTACAAACCTAAACATATACTTACATGATCTAGCAATTTTACTCTTACTCCAAGAGAAATGAAAACCTACGTCCACAAAACGATTAATACATGTTTGTTCACAGCGCATTTTCCATAATGACCAAAAACAGTTCAATTGTGCATGGATAAACAAATTGTGGTTTATTCACACAATGGACCACTATTGATAAATCAAAAAAAAAAAAAAAAAAAATAGTGATACCTGCAATGATCTGGATGAATCTCACAAACATGCTGAGTAAAATAGAGTCACACTGAATGACTCTATTTATATGAGTTGTGAGAAGTCAGACCAATCTCTACTGAGGGAAACCAGATCAAGGGTTGGCTGGAATGGGGTAGGAAGAAATGAGTGCGAGGGCACAGCGGAATTTCTGGGGTAATGGAAATGTTCATGGGGTGATGATTATGTGAGTGTGTTTATCTGTGAAATCTCATTGAACAACACATTTAAGATGTACACATTTATGGCCAGGCATGGTGGTTCACACCTGTAATCCCAGCACTTTGAGAGGCCAGGGCAGGCGGATCACTTGAGGCCAGGAGTTCAAGACCATTCTGGGCAACATAGTGAAACCCTGTCTCTACAAAAATACAAAAAAAAAAGCCATGTGTGGTGGTGCATGCCAGTAATCCCAGCTACTCAGGAGGCTGAGCAAGAGAATTGCTTGAACCAGGGAGGCAGAGGTTGCAGTGAGCTGAGATCGCACCACTGCACTTCAGCATGGGATACTGTCTAGAGAAAAAAAAAAGTACACATTTATTGTATATGTGTAGTGGTTAATTTTAGGTGTCAAGTTGACTGGATTAAAGAGTTGGCAGATACATGCAGCTTCTTTATCTGGGCTCTAGTGTCTTGTTGGCAATTGTCCAGTCAGGTACTGCTAGAACTCATAGGCTGTTTTTCTCCTGTCTCTGTTTGGTTCCCTGACTTGCTGAATTGATTGAGTATATGATACACTGCAATTTCAGATAGACACTGATAGGTGGCCTGCTCCCATTTCTGCCTGTAGCAGTGTGGTTGTGATAACTCCACCTCCCAAGATGCCATGTGGCTCTCCCAACCCTCCCCTCAGCACGCCTACGTATTTTCTCATTCGTGGTTTGGCCCTGCAGTAAAGCCTTGTGTTCGACAGTGTTTCCCAAACTGGAGCGTTCGTCTTCTTAGAGGGAAAGGTCTCATGATTTACCACAGTTTACTTAAATTATTTATATTAGAATGACATTTCAAAAACTATAGATCTAAGACTAGATATGAACTCTGTGTTCTTACAACTCTTACACATCCATAAAGCCAAAATACAATTACAAACGAAATGCAGATCAAACTACCAAATCAATAAAATTCAAATTCAATTTATAATTTGAATTTTATATTGATATATAAATATAAATTGTACAGATTAAATATTAATAATCAATATTAATGTACAGATTAATATTTTGCTGAGATGAAATTGCCCCTCACCGTATGAATGTGGTGCTGACGGCTCCATGCAGTTTCTTTTGAGACTGAACACCTGTTCTACCCTGAGCCACACAATAATCCAGTTCTCCACCACTTGTCTTTTATCTCCCTGTAAACTTTTGCTTACACAGCATGCTGTGATGTCGTTGGGCCTTTACTCAGCCAAAAGCATCATCCTTATGTTCTTTTCTCATTATCTCTTGATAATTATCACAGTCCCACACATCCCCATGCCATCATACACGCTCATGCAGATGGGAACTCGGACATCGTTTGGCAGTACTCACATCTGGGTGATTTTAGGGGCCAGCGAACCATGGACTGCTGGCCAAATCTAGTCCACTGCCTGTTTCTGTAAATAAAGTTTTTTTGGATCATGGCCATGGTCTTTGGCTGCCTTCTTGTTACAATAGCAGAGCTGAGTATTGGCAACAAGGTCCTGCAAAGCCTAAAATATTTGTTACCTGGTCTTTTACAGAAAAAAGTTTTCTGACCTCTATCATATTCATCCATCTGTCTGTTGTTGTGTATCTATTTGAAGGTTATCATCAAAAAATTGAGAATTAACTTCAAAATTTTTATGAAAAACTTTTATACCCCCAGGAATATATCTGTGGACTTTTTTTTTTTTTTCCCCAAATTCCATTTGAGGACAGAGTAATAAAATAGATGCTTATTGAGATTTGCTTATGTTCGCACCACTTACACCTTATATGATATCACAGAACAATCTTTGCCAGTTCAAGCTGAGGGAGAATTAAGCTAGACAAGATAAAAGAACTCTATGCTTAATACTGCAATTCCTCCCACAGACAGGGTTTATCAGAGGACAATCAGGAAATAGTACTAATAAAGCTGTTTGCCAGAACCAAAATGGCTGTTCTGAGGATGGAATAATGTCTGCAAATGTATCTGCACTCCTTAGAGAAAAGAGATGTGGATACAAGATGATGCTATTTCCTTTCCAAGTCATGTTTTCTCGATTGGCAGATTGGTCTCATAGGCCCTCTACTCTGGTGTGCACAATGCCCTTTAAAACGATGAGCTGTCTTTGAAAACATGACTGGCAAAGCGCGACCCAGCAAGTCACAGTTTCCATCACAGTGACACACAGGCCTGATTAGCGCATTTCCCGGGCACCAGCTGGTTTTTCCAAAGATGCAAGGCCCCTGGGAGCAGATCACAGCAACAGAAATGACAGCAGCCCTTGGGCAGGCAACAGAAATCAGAAGACAGACCTCTGGGTCCTTGCTTCATAAGGGAAATAATTTCTCCTAACTGTTTTTAAAATGAAGGGTAATGGTTTGGATGTAGGGTGATGACCATTGTAAGAATTCTATTAGCTGAGCAGTTGTTATTCTTTTTTTTTTTTAAGAAGGCTAAGACAAGACCATAGATTTAGATTAACTTGCTTGGCTCCTTTATTATTCTCCTTTGTTATTAAACTTCCTCAGCATAATGCGATTTGGGCAGAGATGTTATCCTGTGACTTATTGTTGGCCTATTTTCTTTACCAAAATATAGCTAAACTATTGAGCGCAGAGACCCAATGCCTAATACAGTACCTTGTGTAGAATAAGTGTCCAATATGTATTTGTGGAATAAATGTGTTCTTTATAATCAGGGAGAAGTAGTATGCTCATGGAAGAAACATTTGAAACTACTAGTGATAGTAACAAAATCAACTTCAGGGTCATTTCTTCTGGTTTTGCTGCTTAATTACAGTTTCTGCCTTTTTTCCAGCCTCAACAAATTTTAAGAATTGGTTTAGTACATTATTATTTTTCTCTAGTAATTTTTTTGTTTAGTTTTATTGATTGATTGATTGATTGATTGATTGAGACGGGGTCTCACTCTGTCGCCCAGGCTGGAGTGCAGTGGCACGCTCTGCCTCCTGGGTTTACACCATTCTCCTGCCTCAGCCTTCCGAGTAGCTGGGACTACAGGTGTCCGCCACCATGCCCGGCTAATTTTTTGTATTTTGAGTAGAGATGGGGTTTCACCATGTTAGCCAGAATGGTCTCCATCTCCTGACCTCGTGATCCGCCCTCCTCAGCCTCCTAAAGTGCTGGGATTACAGGTGTGAAAGTTTTATTTTTATAGAGTCTAATTTAGTACATCCCTGCTTCCTAGAAAAATAAAATACTCTGAGGGCTGGGCGCGGTGGCTCACGCCTGTAATGCCAGCACTTTGGGAGGCCGAGGCGGGCAGATCACGAGGTCAACAGATTGAGACCATCCTGGCTGACCCAGTGAAATGCCGTCTCTACTAAGAATATAAAAAAAAATTAGCTGGGTGAGGTGGCGGGCGCCTGTAGTCCCAGCTACGCGGGAGGCTGTGGCAGGAGAATGGTGTGAACCCGGGAGGCAGAGCTTGCAGTGAGCCGAGATCACGCCACTGCACTCCAGTCTGGGCAACAGCGTGAGACTCCGTCTCAAAAAATACATTAAATTCTTCCTGCTTTTGTTTTTTGTGGGAGGCCTCGAGTCAATGAGGAAGACTGCCTAATGGAAGCTCTTTCCAGATGAAGGATAAAAACCATATGAACAAGTGAAAGATGTTAAAAACTACATGTGCCTTGCACAGGATCTGATTTCATTTTTCTGTGCAAAAGTAAGATGTAGACATTACTTCATTCTGGGCAAAATGCTACTCTCTGGCCTCCCCAATAGACTAGCTCTCTGACATTCTCTTTCTTTTAACATTGTGTGGGAAATTCCAGGAAAAAGCCGAGATCTGAGAGTCCAGACCCTCCTGTGTGCAACTGAAAGCCAACTTTTCCAAATGAGCAGTACTGTTTAGACTGCTCCTGTAGTATGCAACCAGGAACTACGTATGAGGAAATGGTAAATTAAGAGGCATTTAGGAATGGTTATGATTAAGTGTTTTTCTCACAAAGAAAGAATGCAAAGTAGAGAAAGCTCCTTGTTTCTAGAACTGGGGAAACTTTATTTCACGCCAAGACACAGACATTCCTGTTTTAAGCGTGAATGTATTCATCTTTTCCCATTAGAAACCTGCCGGTGGGCCAGTGCTTTCTGAATCTGTCAGTTAATTCTTTTGTTTTGTGATTTGTTGTTGACTAGTTCTTTCTTACCCTCCTGGCACTGCGCTTACCATACATGACATATGTGAAAGTCATCATGGTTTCTCTCAGACATTGATGATTCTGGCAGGCATGTATATACTAGTTCTCGTTGCTGTAGATTTTTGTCTTGGACTTGACATTTATGAATGTTCCATATGTGTAAAGCACTAACGTTTACCTGTGACCACCTGGAGCAGTATGATTTGGTGTCCAGTTAGCTGATCCAGCTTAAGGGGAACTGGGTCACCTGCATCGAAGGTCAGAGTGGCTGGTGAGACTTGAATAACAAGCCTGCTGGGGCATGTTCCTTTAGGTGTCCCATTAGCCAACAAGGAAAACCTATCGAGGCGCTGTGTTCAGCAGGTGGCGCTCTTTTACCGAGTTCACAAGAATGATCTTGAAGGTCGTTCTCTCCTGCCTCTCCCGTGCCTGAGGCGGTACCATGTTGCAGGGGAGGAAACCCGAAGCCTTGCTGGGTAGCATCAGTGCTTGCAAAGTGGTGGCCTGACCTGGCACATCGCCCTGGTTAGGCAATGCTGGTGCCCAGGGCGTCTTACTGTCTCGTTTGTTCTGGTGCCAGTTACAACCCTTGAGCAACTATGGAGAAGAACTAACAAGAGACAGTCACGCTATGGGTATTCACGAGGGTGGCACTCACTTAGAAAACCAGAATATGTAGACTCGGCATCTGCAAAGTCCTGACGGAAAGCTGGAGTTTGCTGAAAGACCCAAGCAGTGGAGAAGGAGGCCAAGAGGGGAAGAGCAGCCAAAATGGGGAGCTCTCTCTCCTTTTCGTGACTATATTATATTTATTGTGCGGATGTATGTATATTATATATTTAAAATATATGTGGTATACCTTCCGTATGGTATGTCTATATACACTTATAAGTGTACATGTTTCTGAATATACATATTCCTGTAAACATTGTTAGGCATCTTTAATTTGTGATGCAAAGGTGTTCCAAAGTAATCATAATGTATATAATAGTTTGGACAGGAATCGCTGAAATAAGGAATTGTGGTTAGAGAAAGAAACAATTTTGAGGTAGCAAAGTAGCAGGGGCTACTGAAGGATTGAGGAAAGAAAGATTATATGTGAAATAAAAGCACATATCAATTTGATATTTCCGAATGCTTCATGCTGTTTTTCTAACCTATAGTGGAGAGGTTGAAAAAGTAAAATGGATGGTTTTCTTAGGAAGAATTTAAGTGCCTGTTTTAATTTTCAGTGAAAACAATAACTCTTTAATACAAGAAGTTCCATGTGATGCTTAACTTGGCAGAGCTATGATCTGCCTTTGCCTCTGCACAAGCAGAGTGGTTATGTGTGTGTGGTTATAGCTGTGCTTTTAATTATATTGAGTAGGTTTATCCAAGACTCACCTAAGAATAGGACACTAAATTTTCATAAATTTCTTATTTAATTTACTATTGGTAGGCATGACTGGTGTAAAAATGACTACCATATCTTGATTTTTCTTCTCTTAAAATTTTTTATGAAAAATGATGATCTCAGTTAGCTAAGTTTCTCACAGGTTTAGTATAAAAAGTTCTCTCTCCTCTCGTGAACTTTACTCCTTCGTGTTCTTCCTTTTCCCCTCTTTACTAAGAATTATTCTTCCTCCTGTGGAAGATAGAATCTTCAAAACTATTCATAGGACAGTTTTAGAATAGTCAATGAAAAAATAATTAAGATAACTGTTTTAACACTCTTTAGTTATGATACTTATTTTCAAAACTAAATTTTATTTATTTGTATTTTTATTTTGGAGACGGAGTCTCACTCTGTCGCCCAGGCTGGAGAGCAGTGGCACAGTCTTGGCCCACTGCAACCTCTGCCTCTTGGGTTCAAGTGATTCTCCTGCCTCAGCCTACTGAGTAGCTAGGATTACAGGTGCCCGCCACCACGCCTGGCAAATTTTTGTATATTTAGTAGAGACAGGGTTTCACCATGTTGGCCAGGCTGGTCTTGAACTCTGGACCTTAGGTGATCCTCTCGCCCTGGCCTCCCAAAGTGCTGGGATCACAGGCGTGAGTCACTGCGCCTGGCCCAAAGCTGTATTTTATTTTATTTTATTATTTATTTATTTATTTAATTTTTTTGAGATCGAGTTTCACTCTTGTTGCCCAGGCTGGAGTGCAATGGCACGATCTCAGCTTCTCGGGTTCAAGTGATTCTCCAGCCTCAGCCTCCTGAGTAGCTGGGATTACAGGCATGTGCCACTATGCCCGGCTAATTTTGCAGTTTTAGTAGAGATGGGGTTTCTGCCATGTTGGCCAGGCTGCTCTGAAACTCCCAACCTCAGGTGATCCACCCGCCTCGGCCTCCCAAAGTGCTGGGATTATAGGCGTGAGCCACTGTGCCCGGCCCAAAAACTAAATGTTAAGCTACCTCTTGTGATTTGAAAATTGATCAATTTCAGGTTCTATTATAGCTACAAAAAGCACGGTCATCTAAGGAAAATTTCAGTCCTGTTGTGGAGGTGAAAATGTCTATTCGGATCTTGTAACAACTGTGATTGTCAATACGTCATATGATACGTGTATCTTACTAGTGAGACAACTGAAGTATGAGAGTTTTTCCCCTACATACAGTCCAGTAGGAGAGAGTGAAGTCGGGGCGTTAGAGAGCTCTGGTCTCTTTCTGAGGAGGTCAGAAGGCCAGCGTTACAGAATCTGCCCAGAAAGAAGGGCAAGCTGAGTGGCGACTTGTGCCTGAAGTTAAAGAGTTCTGTTTCCTCTGCTCTCCTTCCTACCACCCGTCTCTGTTAGTCTTGCTAGTGAATCCTGGCCTGGCTGTGAAATCATCCAGTGGCGTGAGGGGTTTCTGGCCTCTGCAGAGGAAAAACTCTGGGTTAATTCAAGTACAGCGTGTTCTCTTTGTTTTGCAGCTGGTGTGGCCGAGGGAGTCTAGTGCAAGTGGATTGAATCAAAAGGAAAATGAAGGCATTCACTGTCTGTTTCATCAAGGATGGCTCATTTGAAGTAAACACCATTTAAATAGTCTCCAAATGGCCCATTCTATATGAAGTCATACAGGATGCCCCCTTTAGGCTGCCGTTCTCCTTTAAATGGATCGCTTTGTGTGTACTGTGTTTTAATGCCATTCAACCTTAAACCCCATATGTGGGCCTCATCAGGTCGCGGTTTTCAGTACACATGTGGCAACCATACCTTCAGCATTCTTTGCCTCTGCCTTCAGAAGATCAGCCTGAGCATCAAGGGTAGACAGCTGTAAAGCTGAGAGCTTGCAGATGAAGACTACAACAGCAGATGGTGACAAGCAGCTAACGTTTCTTGAACACTTACTTTGTGCCAATTATTATGCCTAGTGATCACTCTGTAGATTATCTAATTTCATCCTAACTTAATCCTCACAGCGAGATACTGTGATCATTCTCTTGTTACACACGAGGAAACCGATGCATTAGAGAAATCAAGTGATGTGCCCAGACTGGTAAATGCAGAGCAGGGACTCGAACCCCAGCTGTCAGGTTCCAGAGGTGGAACTCAGTGAATGGACATATCCAAAAGCAATACACTCTCATTAACTCTCTTGCAAGGTAGGCTTATTCCAACCAATAGACAATCCCGAAATGATTTATCTTTGTCTTGGGAGTGCATGCTCTGCTTTCTGAGGCAGTATTTCCACCTTATTCTTTGCAATTTTTGTAGGCTGATTGGAAGATAAGGTTAGGTGCTGTTCCCTGTGGCAGTGGGCAGTCTTCATGTAAGATTGGGCTCATTGGAATAATCCAGCAACAGACAACTCAAAAGAGACTTTTCTACCAAGTGAGGCTACTAGAAAGTTCCTCGTAGCGGGGAACTGATGAAATCATCTCCAGAGCGCTAGCCGCGCCCCGTGATCTCGGCGCTGGCTCTAGCATTCAACCAAGATCCAGGCAAGGAGCCCAGGGCCAGACTCTAGTGAGAAGCTTCTGAGAAGAGTTTGACCAGGGTCTTTGGGAATTGGGTTTCTGGCTGGTTCTTATTTGGCCCAGCCAATTGATCTGCCCTGATTTGACTGTCATTTGGTATCCAAGAAAACCTTTTTGCTTTTAAAAGCTTGCAGACTGAAACAGTTGATTCCAAATGAGCTCCACTAAGTAGAGGAACTTTAGGAATCTAAGAAAATAAAAAAAACTTGTGTGCTGTACAGGAGGAAATCATCTTGAGCACTTAAAATATGAATTTGGGTGATATTTTAAAAACAATTGTTTTATTTCCATTATTGAATTTCAGAAAAGACTGTGAGGAAGCAATGACAGTTTTAACGTATTTTTATTGGACTCACCTCAGGTTCCGTTACCACTATTGCTATCTCACTCTCTAACTCTGGGTCATTTAAGGTTTCTGACTTTTTAATTGCTAATCTCCATTTCTCTCCCCGCCACGTCCCGCTGTGACTTCCTGTGGCCTCCCCACGTCACCTCGAGGGTACAGACGTTCTGATCGAGGTGCTGGGTTGTGATGGGGTTGGGCGCTCTCTGTGGACTTCTGTGGACCTTGTGCAGGGATCTAACAAACACCTCTACTCCATTAGCAGTGTTTCCTCTTGCAGGTAGTTTCGTTTCTGCTGTTTCCACAAGCATCACCTCGCCCATGGACTAGGTGGATGGCGCAGGAACCAGACAGGCAGCAGCAAGAAAATCAGGCCACAATTTCAACCAAATGTAGGGAGAAAGCTTGTGGTGCCTGGTGCTTCATTCTTAAAAGGATTTCTTAATAGGCTAGTGCCTGCTCCTTCTCTCTCAATTGCTTCTTTCTTCTGAGTTATATTTCATCATTTTAATAGTACCTCAGTACCAGGCATGTTATTCTTTTTCTGTTAAGATTACCTTTTACTTAATTGATTAGTTCAATTATTTTGTATTAAAGATGCAATATTTAAAGAGTCAAGTAATTCTGATGGGTTTATTGTAACCATTTTCCCAAGCAGCAGTCCTTTGTAATCTCCATTCCTCCATTTTTCCTGCTTTTTTAGAAGTAACCGCTTTCACCTCTTTTGGCTGATTTCTTGATATTTACCTGCATGTCCTTCAGTAAGACGCTTTATTGTTCAGGGTTGGTCTTCCCACTGTGGCAGGTAAGCAATTTAGCTGTCCTTCTCTCTCCTGCAACTTCATCATACACAGATCCCCTTCCTAAAATCCTGTCTTCTCAATGTAATTAATATCATAATGTTGATTAGATCAGTATTCTTCATTTATATTATTATTATTTTTGACATAGGGTCTTCCTCTGTCACCTGGGCTGGAGTGTAGTGGTGTGATCACAGCTCTACTGCAGCTTGACCTCCTGGGCCCGAGTGATCCTCCTACCTCAGCCTCCCAAGTACGTGATCACAGGCAGGCACCACCAATGCACCTGGCTAATTGAGAAACATTTTTTTTTGTAGTGATGGGATCCCCCTGTGTTGCCCAGGCTGGTCTTAAACTACTGGTCTCATGTGATCCTTTTACCTAGGCCTCCCAGCCTTCATTTATATCATTATATTTTTGTGTGTTATTAAGAGCTAAGCCTGTAGCAAAACTGTGGCTTCATTATTATTTCTGTACATGTTAATTTTTTTCTTGGATGGAGTTACTAATTGTCTTATGCTTTGTTTGTTTTTTTTCCCATTTGCTTGTCCTTTTGGATCTTGATTTTGCATTAGTGGCTTTCTAAGGATACCTGGAAGCTTGCGTGCAAGCATTCAGGCGCAGGGGACTGAAGTATGAATTGGAAGCCGTGAATACATTTGGAGGGCTTGTCAGCCATCAGCTTCACTGTAGACTGATTTCTTAAGCTAGTCCCCTTCTTTCAGTCTCTTGCCTAGACAGTGAAAGCCTGGCTGCCAGCCTTCTGGAACAAAATAAGGGAGGATGGCTGGTGGCCTCAGCATCCTATGTGCATGTATTCCTGTAATTCCATTCACTTGCCTTCAGTTGTGCCATTTCTCCTCCAGCACCACAGCTGCCAGCTCAGAGGCTCTCCTTTTAGTCTTTCTAGAAAATAAACTTCCAGTTATTTGTTGGGGTATGTGTGGGACGGGCAAATAGCCCAGGTGTGCAGGGTGGGGGGGAACATCCATGGATCTGGCCACTTCTTAGATGTGCAGCCGGGCCTGCTTAGTTTAGCATTTCCTCTAGCCTAGAGCCTTTTGGAGCTTCTAAGGGGTAAAATGAGGTGGGTCTTATCTTTCCCCACTGCCAACTTAGGATTCAGGTCTGGATTCAGGTCTGCTGTGTCGTTTGTCACTCTTCCATCTGCATTCTAGCTTCCAATATTCTGCAACAATTGTCTCCTGCTTTATTCTCTCTGCCCTTGTTGGTTCGTGTCTTTAGAACAGAACTTCTTTTACTGTTCCTGAATGGAGTTTGGGGAGGAAGTAGAGGTGGCCTCGGCCTCATACATTTAAACTTCTCTTTTTACCTGAAAGCCTCACCATTGCTGCTTATTTACTGAACTGCCAAGGGTCTGAATTTTTAACAAGGAAATTCTAATGGTTCTTGGTAAACTCTAACATTCACTTCAGAGAAGGAATGACAGACCACAGCCCTTTGATTAAGAAAATGTGTTTTTTTAAGGTTTTTTTTTATACCAGAGCCTTTCAAAAGATTTAGTTCCTTACCCATAACTTCCTCCTTCTTCTTCCATCTGCACGCTCCTTTCTACCTGCTTCAACTCATTGTGTTTCCAGTAGAAAATGAAAGTTTTTATGGAGCAGTCATGGGAGGCATTGGGTTCCAGGGAATGTAGGTAGTTACGGGAAGACAGAAAAATGGAGAGGTGGAGTCCGTATAGCCCATCATGTCATATCCATGTCATTCTTCCATCGAGACGTCTGTGACTGTCCCTACCTCCTTCTCACTGTCTTGGAATCATAGCAGTGATTCTCTTTGAGGCTGTGGTTTTGCTTCATGCCCAGTAGGAGCTATCACTTGATTGGCTTCAATGTCTCTGGATTTAATTGTCCCTTTAAGGAGGAGTACGCCTTCAACTTGTTCTTTTTGTTGGAGACCGAGTCTCACCCAGGCTGGAGTGCAATTGCACACGATCTCGGCTCACTGCAACCTCTGACTCCCAGGTTCAAGGAATTCTCCTGCCTCAGCCTCCTGAGTAGCTGGAATTACAGGCACGTGCCATCACACCTGGCTAATTTTTGTGCTTTTGATAGAGATGGGGTTTCACCATGTTACCCAGGCTGGTCTCGAACTCCTGACCTCAAGTGATCCACCCACCTTGGCCTCCCAAAGTGCTGGAATTACAGCCACAGCTCCTGGCCTACCTTCAACTTCTTACTCAGCTACAAAGAAAGGGATCTCAAGAGTGGCCATTTTGGTTCCAGAAGCAGGGTACAGCTTCCAGGCAAGTTGGAGAGAATGGCTGGCTCTGGTGGGTGTCCACCAGTTCTGACCATGTCCCTTTGTGTCTCTCTTTCAAGTAACTCCCTTCATGGCTTCCAAACTTGAATCTCACCAAAATATTATTTATTTATTTATTTATTTATTTATTTATTTTTGAGACGGAGTCTTGCTCTGTCGCCCAGGCTGGAGTGCAGTGGCCGGATCTCAGCTCACTGCAAGCTCCGCCTCCCAGGTTTACACCATTCTCCTGCCTCAGCCTCCCCAGTAGCTGGGACTACAGGCGCCCGCCACCTCGCCCGGCTAGTGTTTTTGTAAGTAGAGACGGGGTTTCACCATATTAGCCAGGATGGTCTTGATCTCCTGACCTCGTGATCCGCCCGTCTCGGCCTCCCAAAGTGCTGGGATTACAGGCTTGAGCCACCGCGCCCGGCCAGTATTATTTATTTTTAACTAAGTCCAACCTTCCTGAGTTCAGAATTTGTTTTGAGATAGACAAAGGAACCATGCACATGGAGATCAAAATCTAATCTCTATTCTTGGTTTTTACACTTTAAAAAATGTCATGTTAGGTCTGCCGGCCAGTAGGGGCATGTTAATATTTCAGCTCGGAATTTGACATCCAATCACAGACCACATTGGACAACCATAGGCCAATTTGGTCAGTGATTGGATGTCAAACGTGTTTAACCCTCTAAAACTTAAAGCAAGAAAAAGAATAATAGCTCTTTCTATGAAGGAGTTTGTGAAGGAACTGAAAGAGATTTATGCTAACAGAAGTTCCTCCCTATGGGAACATGAGGAGTGGAGAAATAACAGAAGGTGAGATCCCATAGCAAAGACGTTGGATCAACTTAAATGCCTATCGATGTTAGACTGAATAAAGAAAATGTGGTACATATACACCATGGGATACTATGCAGTCATAAAAAAGAATGAGATAATGTCCTTTGCAGCAATATGGATGGGGCTGGAGGTCATTATCCTAAGTGAACTAACACAGCATCAGAAAACCAAATACTGCATGTTCTTACTTATAGTGGGAGGTGAACACTGAGTACACATGGATACAAAGAAGGGAACAAGAGACACCAGGGCCTACTTGAGGGTGGAGGGTGGGAGGAGGGTGAGGACAGAAAAGCTACCTATCAGGCTGGGCACAGTAGCTCAAGCCTGTAATCCCAGCACTTCAGGAGGCCAAGGTGGGAGGACTGGTTGAGCCCAGGAGTTCAAGACTAGCCTGAGCAACATAGTGAGAACCTGTCTCTCTAAAAAAAAAACAAAAACAAAAAAATTAAGCTGGGTGGGTGTGGTGGCACATACCTGTAGTCCCAGCTACTTGGGAGGGTGAGGTGGGAGAATCACTTGAGACAATGGATATTGGGTATACAAGAGGTTGAGCCTACAGTGAACTGTGATCACGCCACTGCATTCCAACCTGGGCAACAGAGCGAGACGCTGTCTCAAGAAAGAAAAACTACCTGTTGAATACTATGCTTATTACCTGGGTGACAAAATAATCTATACACTAAACCTACTCCCACCCTGCCCCATGATGCAGTTTACCCAAGTTTGTTATACAAACTTGCACCTGAACCTAAAATAAAAGTTAAAAAAAGATGATATCAATTCTTCTTAAGACACATGATTAATGTATAGCAGATGCTCAGAAAAAATACTATGTTAAATCAGGTTGTATGACACATTCAGATTTCAGAAACGTGAAAGTCATTTTTACATCTTAGAAATGAGGGGAGTATAGTGTTATACGTTGTCAGCCATTCATTCCTTTGGTAAAAAGCCTCTAAGGTTTGGACCAAGTGGAGAGCACACCCTCAACTGGAATGGGGAGCCCCAGCTCCAATCCCAGTCCTGTTACAAACTAGTTAGTTAGGAGTCCTTGGCTCCGTTGAACCTCTACACCTGCTTTTCATCTGCTCAGCAAGGAGTGGAAGACCAGCTAAACAGATAAAAGGAACTAAGGGTAAGACCTGAACTCCCACAGCTAATTAATTTCAGAGTGGGCGTGAAAACCCAAGTGTCCCCCTTCCCTAGTCTCATGTGTTTTCTGCTATATTCAATTTAGATTGACCTGAATTGAATTTGGACAAGATAGTTACAGCACAAAGCAATCATTGCTTTGCTCACTCTTTCACTCATTCAACTGGTGTCAATTGAGCATTTTTTAAATGCTAAATACTGTGTTGGATGAATGAGACATATTCTGTCTGTAGGAGCATACAGCCTGCTGTGTGTACAGCTGAGAGGGACCCCTGCACTACTGCCCTCACGTGAAGGGCTTCAGACTGATCCGTGGAAGAGACCAGACCTTCCTAGTTGCCTTGAAGCCGTCATCCCTGCTGTGCTTTCCCTGAGACCTGAAGTAGTGCCCTTTTTGCTGATGTGACCGACCGCCAAGAGTTGGCTCTTACCAGCTTATCACAAAAGCTCTTCAAGTGCCGCAAGAGAGGAAATCACACAGCAGAGCCCAGAACCATATATTGGCCTCATTATGGTTCTTCTCTTCCTGTTTATAGGGTGCTCAAGCTGGTATTACTACGTAACTATGCCGATGCCAGCCTCCACCTTCACAATTGCAGTGGGATGCTGGACAGAAGTGAAGATGGAGACGTGCTCATCGGCTGATTTGGCAACAGAGAGACCCTTCTCACCTTCTGAGGCTGACTTCAGGTTTGTGTGGGGGGACTTGCTGGGAAGGAAAAAAAAAAACACTTGAGTGAGTGGTATGATGCATTTCTTCCAAGCACTGGGAATGTGAGTCATTCCTGCTGAGAAACTAAACCAAAATAGGATTAATCAAAGCAGGAAAAGCCCTGTTAGAAAGGAAAGAGAGGGCTGGGCGCTGATCACGCCTGTAATCCCAGCACTTTGGGAGGCCCAGGCGGGTGGATCACGGGGTTAATAAATTGAGACCATCCTGACCAACATGGTGAAACCCCGTCTCTACTAAAAATACAAAAAAATTAGCCGGGCGTGGTGGCGGATGCCTATAGTCCCAGCAACATGGGAGGGTGAGGCAGGAGAATGGCTTGAACCCGGGAAGCAGAGGTTGCAGTGAGCTGAGATTGCGCCACTGCACTCCAGCCTGGCGACAAACTGAGACTCTGTCTCAAAAAAAAAAAAAAAAAAAAAAAAGAAGAAGAAGAAAGAGAGGCTGAGCGTGGTGGCTCAGGCCTATAATCCCCCACTTTGGGAGGTTGAGGTGGGTGGATCACGAGGTCAGGAGTTCGAGACCAGCCTGGCCAACATGGTGAAACCCCATCTCTACTAAGAATACAGAAATTAGCCGGGCGTGGTGGCACGTGTCTGTAATCCCAGCTATTCGGGAGGCTGAGGCAGGAGAATTGCTTGAACCTGGGAGGCAGAGGTTGCAGTGAGCCGAGATTGCACCATTGCACTACAGCCTGGCGACAGAGCGAGACTCTGTCTTGGAAAAGAAAGGAAAGAGAGTTGAGAAGAAGAGATGTGAGCCTATTATTTATGCAGAAAGAGAGAAGAAGGTAAGTATATGTGAAATCCTGTGAAGTGTGCTGAAATATTTATATGTGTTTGGCTAAATTCAAGGAATCCTCAGATTCAATACTTCCTCCCCTCTCATACCTTTTAAGTTTGGTTTTCGGTGCTTATGGGGTCAAAAACAAAGCTTCTGATAGATTACTTTCTAAGCTACTCTGCTGTGTTGGTTGTACCAACTGCTGTCAGCAGTGCACTGTGGGGACCGCAGCTCCCCCAGTGGGGCTAGTCGCTGCTTTAGGAGCACAGGACACAAGGAAACTGACACAAAGCCGTTGGGTTAAGGGAATCCTGCTTGGTCAGGGCTTTGTTAACATCAGTAGTGATTTCTTTTTTTTTTAAGTATGAACCAGATAAAATCATTTTGAGGCTTTAAAAAATTAGTATAGGCCATTGGATATTTACTGGCAGCCTGTCTAGATGTTCAATGGTTTCTAGCTTTGAGAGCCAAAAGAGGGAGAAGGGGGACACCGAGAAGATGCACAGCACGTGCATCATGCAGCGCTCCTAGGATTTTATACCCAGCTCAACGGGGTCATTTTTCCTATTGACAGACAGTCACTAAGTCAGTACCTTCTGGTGGAGAAAGCCCAGAGTAACGGTAGAGATGATTCGTTACTCCTTGAAAACCAGCTAAGATATACTCCTAATGCAGATTCTTTTTGTGTTGGTTTTATGTTGCCTTGCTGCTTTTACGAGTACCACAGTAACTGCGGCAGTTGGTCTTCATCTTTCAGAGATGAAGCTATGTTCTTTCTCTTCCGATGGGCACGTATTATTGCCTGCATTTTGCCTTTTTTGGCGGAAGGGAGGTCATTTCCGTTTCCTGTTCAGTAGTTTGCCTAGTTTGGACTGTCTTTCCTGAGCTATATGAACATCCTAGATTGCGTATTAGATTTTACTTCTGTATTCTTGAGGGAAGAAGGGAATTGTGGGCAGAAGTGACATACTCTAGTTTCATGTGGAACTTTAATTTCATGTGAGATCCTCCTGTGCTCTCTTCCCTGCAGTAGGATCACACAGGAGGCTTTTTTTTGTAATTTCAGGTGGCCTGAATTTCTGGGTGAGGATGACAGGTGCTCTGGAGAGTCACTTAGATCTGTGGTGGACTTGGTATTAGCAAGAAGCACACTGTTTTGTGTTAAGCCACTGAAACACCAGGGTTGTTTGTTACTGCAGCATATCCTAGGCTATCCTGAATTGATACAGTAGCCATTGGTTGTTCCAAGTCAGAAACTAAGTCTTGATCTAAATGTAATCTCCTTTAGTCCTAAGGATAGGCCTGCAAGACAGATTGGATAGATTATTATTCCCATTTTATAGATAAGGCTATTGAAGCTCCAATAGTAACTTGTTAACATTAATATACCTACTAAGTAGCAATACCTGGATTTATATCCAGGCCTGACCCCAGAGAGAGGTGAGTCAGAATCTTACCTGGAGACTTTAAAAAACTATATGTAACATTGATGCCTCGCCTGGAGTCCGATCTACCTTCCCATCTGGAGAGTCACTGCCATGATTTGAGCCACCATGGTTGACGGGAGTGTGTTGTGTTGGAACGGAAAACAGAAGTGGAGAGCGATGCCTTTGAGCCTGAAAGTGCCATTCTTGGTGGTTGGATGTAGCTCTTTGGGCAAAGCCACACTTTCCTTATCTATAGAATGAAGGCTTTGTCCATGGCTTCTCAAATTCTCGATGGTGAAGACGTACTCTTCCCTTTTTCATCTAAGGCCTCAGCATTGGTTGATTCTTAGAGGAGCTGCTCAGTTGGAATATGTGTGCCTTTGGAAGGCTAGGGGAAGGCAAGGACAGACATTTTTTATTTTGCCTTTCTAGCCATATTCCAAAGAGATGTGGGGTTGGGGAGTGGGCAGCAGCCACTGACTCTGTGCTCTCTCCTTCCTGCTCAGAAGCAGCCTAAATGGCTTCTCAGTTTTCTTGCATCCACTATTCTGAAAGGAGGAAGAAATGGTTAAATCAAATGAAGATTCTGGGATGTCTAAAATTCCTGTCGGGCTTTAGGGGAAGAAGCAAGTACAACTCCTCTCTTGTCCTCCTGAATTCACCAGTTGAGGAGCAGACAGAGGAGATAAAAATAAAGGTTTTATTATTGGCAGAAGCTGGACTGAAGGAGCTCAGGTGCATGGTCTCAGTGGGGTTTCTGAGACTCCATTTCCAAATGAGACAAATTTACCCACCCAGTTACCAGCCCAGCCGGACTGCTGCCGGCCTCTGTGTAACACAGATGCAGAGTCCACCTGACACATGGCAGGAGCAGGTCCAAAGGGCACCCGCTGTGGGCAAGCAGATTCCAAAGAGAAAGCCTGTGTGGCCCAGCCAGTCAGGTCAGCTGGGGAGAGAGGTGCCACTCTGGGGAAGCGCGTCTTCCCATGGACTGTGAGGCCTGGTGAATGGCGTTCCTCCCATGCCCCCTCCATGTCTCATAA
>NC_045447.1:111029070-111090576 GCF_002776525.5 Piliocolobus tephrosceles | reverse complement strand
GTCTCATAAACTGAGTTTTCCCTTCCTTTGTCAGTATGCTCGTCCTTCAGGAATATGCTGCTGATAAAATCACAGCTTGCGTTTGCTTAGTCCTGCCCTGGCTGTGCGCTTCCTGTGTGCTGTCTTCAGTTGTCAGAAAGTGGCTTTGTTTTCATCCATTACATTTCTGACTCCATGCAAAGTTTGTCAGCAAAGGTGCTCTGAAGTGCCAGTCACAGTGGTGTTTTTTGGTTATGTTCACATCTGGTCCCTTTTGCCTTCCCCAGCACCCGTTCTACTTCAAACCTTCCTAAGACCACCAATCAAATTCACGTAAATCCAACTTCCACAGGGGCCTGCTAGACCACAGGTTTTCATTTGCCGAAAGTGCTCATCTGGGTTCCGGAAATGTGGCCAAAGTGTTGGTCACTGAACTTTTATGATCAATGTTCATGTGGGTAAAATTATAGTAAGAACATTCCCTCTTCCAGCTCCACTTTCACACATGCTCTAGCCACTCTGGGTGAGCATTTTAGTAAATACATTGATTATAGGGCTTTCAGATAAGCTGTTGAAAGTTTATTAATTTTATTCAGCTGTAGTATAACCTTCTTCAGCCACAGGGGAATCTTTGTGTTTTGTTTCTTTAACCTCTTGAGGTCTTTGTGGGGGCCATACAGTTTAAACATGACACAGAAACTTGGATAAAGTCCAAAGGAACTTAGCAAAAATGATTAAAGGCATAGAAAATGGGCACTACAAAGAAGAAAACGCATTGAGACTGATTATTTGAAAGAAGAATCTGGTGGGGAACAGGTCTTCTTTAGCGTTATAAAGTATATGAAAAGTTGCTTTGATAGAAAGTACGGCATATTTGAGTCGGTGCTGAATCTATGGAAGACTATTACTTTGTAAAAAGCACAGAATTGGCCGGGCGCGGTGGCTCAGCCTGTAATCAATCCCAGCACTTTGGGAGGCTGAGGCGGGCGGATCACGAAGTCAGGAAATCGAGAGCATCCTGGCCAACATGGTGAAACCCTGTCTCTACTAAAAATACAAAAATTAGTTGGGCGTGGTGGCGGGCGCCTGTAGTCCTAGCTTACGGGAAGCTGAGGCAGGAGAATGGCGTGAACCTGGGAGTTGTAGGTTACAGCCGAGATTGCACCACTGCACTCCAGCCTGGCGACAGAATGAGACTCCGTCTTAAAAAAAAAAAAAAAAGTACAATCTCCTGACCTCTTCAGAAACAAGGCGATTCTATGATGAATGGCTCGTGTGCTCAGTTATCGTAGAGTCATAGTGCCAAAAGAAACCTTAGAAAACGTTTTTGTTTGTGTATTTTTTAAGTATAATTAACATACAACAAAATGTGCAGATCTTAAATGTTCAGCTTAATGAGTTTACGATGTTGTATACAGCCTAAACCTGACAGAGAACATTCTGTCTCTGCAGTAAGTTAGTAAATTCTCTCATACCCTTTTCTTTTCTTTTCTTTCTTTCTTTCTTTTTTTTTTTTTTGAGACAGGGTGATGCTCTGTTACCCAGGCTGGAGTGCAGTGGTGCGATCTTCGCTCACTGCATCTCTGCCTCTCAGGTTCAAGTGATTCTCCTGCCTCAGTCTCCCAAGTAGCTGAGATTACAGGCATGTGCCACCACACTTGGCTAATTTTTTTGTATTTTTAGTAGAGATGGGGTTTTACCATGTTGGCTAGGCTGGTCTCAAACTCCTGACCTCAAGTGATCTACCTGCCTCAGCCTCCGAAAGTGCTGGGATTACAGGCATGAGCCACAGTGTCTGGCCTCTCATATCCTTTTCTAACTATTTCCTTACCTCCTCCAGCAGCCACCTTGGTGAGACCATGTTAAAGATGGGGAAAAAGAAGCCCCAGATACTGAGCTGCCTGCCTTGGTCACAAGTGAGCCGGCTGAGAAGACAGTGAAGCCCAGGTTTCCTGATCCCTGTGTGGGAATGCAGAAGTGGCTTTCCTGTGGCCATTTCCATTTCCATTTCTGTGGGAGCCTTACTGTTCTCACCTGGTCAGAGCTTGATTGCCTTAAAGTCCTGCATTTTTTCCCAGGCTTTGATTATAACAGTACTAATTCACACAACTAGAGTCATCTTCATCATCTGAACTAGTGCCTTTTATTCCCAGAGAGACTCTAACTCACCTTGTTCCTGACTGGAAAAGAATATGAGAGAACTTACCATGGAGACGGAATGTTGTCTCTCAGGTTTAGGTTGTATACGATCATCAGAAATTCATCAAGCCAAACACTTTTGGGTGTATCTTTGGCTACCTCAGTATTCTCTAACTTTCAGGTTCTTGGCAGCAAGAAATCATCTTTCCCTGTGTTGTGTTTAGAGGCCATTAGAATGACCTTTTTGCAAAACTGTGCTGTGGTAGATATAATGTAAGCTTATTCCTCAGCTTTGTCCAGAAGATGCCTGCACATGTCCAGTTTCTCTGGTTTAACATGATCTGAAAGCTTTGCAATAGAGATGATATGAACTGAAATGACGGTAGCACATTATATACCTGTGTAAATACATGAGAAAAAGATATCGTGGTGGTAAATTTAATCAATGGCATTTTTCACTTTTCAAGACCTTTGACCACATTTGTGCACCAGCACAGTACTTGTCATTAGGTGGACATTGCAGCCTTTTTAGGTAAATGTTCACCAGCAGGCACCTTGTCTCACTCTCTCCACAAAGCAAGGTTATCAATCCAGGGACTTTGGCCAGAATTCAATTTCAAGAATTATATTCTTCATGTCCTCTTATTCTGACACGTTTTTATGGGCCTCCATCCATTTTCTTACTCTCCGCTGTGGTGAAATGCCTTCGGTGCTGGAAGCTGTGTTCCATGAACCATGCTGGTCGAAGGCGAGGCCTATCTGTACCTAGCCATATGGTCTCCTGAGCGCTGGCCTTGGGGCAGTGAAAGGTACTTCATACATTTGGAGAGGAATTGCTGCATTCTGCCCATATTGGGACATGCCAGCATCTTAAGATTTTTCGTTATGCACTGTGAATCAAGTGAGCACCTGTAGTTAGAATTGAATAAGTGCAGTGGCTCATGCCTGTGATTCCAGCACTTTGGGAGGCTGAGGCAGGAGGATCATTTGAAGTTAGAAGTTTGAGACCACTCTGGCTTACAAAGTGAGACACCATCTCCAGACCCCATCTCTTTAAAAAAAAAATATAGACCTGCGTGTGGCATGGCAACATGCCTGTAGTCCTAGCTGCTCAGCAGGCTGAGGTGGGAGGATTGTTTGAGCCCAGGAGTTGGAGGCTGCAGTGAGCTATGACCCTGCCACTGCAGTCCAGCCTGGGCAACAGAGTGAAACCCTATGTTAAATAATAATAATAGTGATAGGCCAGGCGCAGTGACTCATGCCTGTAATCCCAGCTCTTTGGGAGGCTGAGGTGGGTGGATTAACTGAGGTCAGGAGTTTGAGACCAGCCTGGCCGACATGGAAAAACCCCGTCTCTACTAAAAATACAAAATTAGCCAGGCGTGGTGGCAGGTGCCTGTACTCCCAGCTACTCGGGAGGCTGAGTCAAGAGAATGGCTTGAGCCTGGGAGGTGGAAGTTGCAGTGAGCCGAGATCATGTCACTGCCCTCCAGCCTGGGAAACAGAGCTTGACTCCATCTAAAAAAAAATAATAATAAAATAAAATAAATACTAATGATTAGAAGGGTTTTTCATTGTGTTTGAATAAAAGACGTGTTAGCAGGTGAAAAAATGGAGTACTGTTGGATATAGGTTTGAGTAGATAAGTTCTCTTGAGGCCTGTGAGTCAGGTTCTAGGAATTCTCTTTCAGTTCTGCCTTTGATGGAATAACTGGCAGTGGTCAGATGAAGCAGGCGGGGGTCTGATCTGCTTCCTTAAAAGGTTGGCTCAGTTAAATTTGTACTGAAAGTGGGTTGGGAAAAATACTGTATCAAAAGTGCCTCTGTGTTCCTAATAACAGCTTTTGATGGGCTGTGGAAAGAACATCCAGATTACTATTCAGTAAAATGGTTTGTGTTCTTTTGAGGAGTTTGAGCCTGTAACTTTCATTGGGTTCATGGTTCTGCCTCAGTCCAAGTCTTTTCTTCTAGGTAATCCCAGAATTGGATCTTTAACTTGTGTGTACTGCTCCTTCCTTTCTGAGTTAGGAATTGTCTCTAATTTGGAGATTGTTCATATGGTGATACTTGAAAACACCTAATTGAGGGCAGGAATTGTTTGTATTTTGGTGAGAAGTTTTACTGTTTTGAGTCTTAGAGGTCGCCCCACAACAAAGTTAATTCTAAAACAAGATTTTAGTACTTTCACTTACCTTAGATTGAAGCTAGTCTGTTGATTCAAACGCATGAATAAGTTTTTATCCTGTAAATTTTCACTGCTGCACAGAGCCAGTCAAGCCAACAATTGAAATGAACAGTCTTTGCTTGTGAGTCTGTCTGAACCTCTGTCTCCTAAAAGTTGTCTACATCTGCAAGATTGCCTCACCTCCACAGCAAGAATAATAAACATGGTTTACCATTTATTCTGTGTTGTTCCCAGGCATGTTGGTGTTTGCAGTCACATGGAATACCCCTGCCGCTTCCAGAATGCTTCTGCCACCACCCAGGAGATCATTCCTCATCGTGTCTTTGCCCCTGTGTGCCTCACGGGTGCCTGCCAAGAGACCCTTATGCAGCTGATCCCTCCTTGCCTCTCAGCAGCGCATTCTGTTCTGGGAACACACCCGTTCTCTCGGCTGGATGTTCTCATCGTCCCTGCCAACTTTCCAAGTCTGGGGATGGCCAGGTATGTTGTGCCATTGTGGCACTTGGGGTGCGTACATTTTGGAAATTCTTTGACTATGTCTTGCTTTCCTTGAGCTCTGTCAGAGCTGTCATTTGATTAAATGGAAGGGCTATGGTTGCTCATGCTTGGACATCTCATTGCTGCCTTGAGGAACAATTTTAATGCAGACTCCCTCATGCATGAGCCTTTGAGTGTCATGGGCTCAGTTCAGACTGTGTTGAAAAGAAAAGGCTCGTGTTGTTGCTGGGATTGAGAATGCACAGTGCCCCTGAGTGGTGAGTGTTGGGTCATGGCCGATCAGTGGCTGTTAGCTTGGGTGATGACAGCGTAATGCTAATGAGCCCGAGGTTATAGCATCGGGCTCTGGGCACAGTAACATGACTTGGTCCCAAGGCCACAGGCTGCTCACCTAATCCTGACCAGCTGTCTCATCCATTCTCACCACTGGGCACAAGGGCACCGACTTGAGAGCCCCTGTGTCAAATAGACTGTGGATGGATCAGTGTAAATCCATCCCTACTGCTAGAAAAACAGCTCAAAGCAGATGACTTACTGTAGGGGGCAGAGGGGGAGTCACGTGCTACTGTTTTTTAATATAATAAATGCACTTTTGCTATTGTGTCTTGGTTTGGTTCCCTGTATTTATTTAAACTAAAATCTGTTCATTAATGCCATTGTTCAGTCATTAATGGGTGTCTGTGTTCCAGTGAGAAAAGATAGAGAATGTGCTTGGTTATATTTCCATTTGAAAATCTTAATCATTAACAGTGAATATGCTTGACTGAGGATGGGAAAAATAAGCTCATCAAAACATGTGACTTCCAGTTTTTCCCTATTAGTCAAGGAAATTCCTGCTGCCAATTAATTCCCATGGTTTTGAGCAGCTGTCATGTGTGGTGTTTTCCCTGAAAACTGCACACATTCTTAGTAAAATCATAAGCAGAAAAGAACTGACCAGAACATTTGCTTTTGATCTTTACTACATATATGTACTTTCAAAAGACTGGCTGGCTCGCCTTAATCCTTGAGGAGGTCTGAGAAAATCATTTAGACTGATTTTTATCCTGTATTTATGAAGATAATAGGAATGCAGAAACTAGGATAATTATGTATATTTGGTTATGTGCATCATATAATTGTCTTGGATGTCTATATATAGAATTTGTCTTAACGGCGGTGCGGGGCCTTCTTTTGTCCCTTTGAAGAGTCTGCTGGACTTAATTTAAGTAGTAGAAGTGTTGGTGAAGAAAGAGTTGTTTATTAAATGTTTCTTATTTGTACATGGGTTTGAGAGGCCCTATTTACTTGGGAGTTTTTAGCACTTTCTGAGAATTGCAGTTTTTTAAGGCATGTTTGCTAGCAGTTCCAAGTTCTGGCCTGAGGGAACCAAAGGCAAAGTATTTTTCGTACACAGGATTCTGTTTTCTACAGCTCCTTCCTGACATCAGTCTGCCAAAGCCAGAATGAGTTGACCTGCAGGCCATTCTATAGAGCTTCTCTTTTCAAGTTTGCATGCCCAAGCAGGTAGGCTGTGTGTTTGCTGCTTTTTGCAATATTTAAAGTGATTTAAACATGCTTAACTCTGTATTTTTAAAGTAGTAAGCGTAAATACCGTAAGGCCAAATGGTCCTGGGCACAAATGTTGAAAAATATGATGGTGATAATAACTGAGCAGCAACAAGACGCTTTTATGCTTAAAAGCAGGAGAACCGTACGTTCAAAATTTGTGGTGGGTTGTCAAATATCGTTTTTTCCCTTCCTTTTAGACTGTGGAAGTAAAGGCTGCCCGGGTCTAGCTGTTTTTCTGGACTTGTTACCATTCCCTGGATGAGAGCTGTGGAAGGAGGACTGTGGTGTCTTCCGCTGCCAGCTGGGGTGGGGAAGGGAGTGCTCTGTTTTTCCAAACTCTGACTTCAGTTGATTCCACTTGCCTGGCTTGACTCTGTCGGGATCCCAACACCTTGGGCCACATGCGGCTGAGTGGGGTTTATGACTCAGCTGGCTACTGGGGCCCTGCTGCTTTATTTATGGTCGAGGATTTGCTTGAGGCTTTATAAAGCAAAGCTAAAACAAAAACGATGGTTTTGTAAGTCAGCTTCGTACCCTAAACAGGAATAGAGAAACTTCAAGGCTAGGAGGAGTCATCCAAAAAGACCTCCATACTGAAACTTGCCATGGTCCTCTTAGATATAATACGCCAAGAGATCAGAGGACTTATTGGTAAATTAAATGGCTTCTTCCTGAGTCCATATTTTATAAACATGTAGGCAAGATGATAAATTCCATGCCTCAGGACTTCTTTTTTTTTTTTTTTGAGACGGAGTCTCGCTCTGTCGCCCGGGCTGGAGTGCAGTAGCCGGATCTCAGCTCACTGCAAGCTCCGCCCCCGGGATTCACGCCATTCTCCTGCCTCAGCCTCCCGAGTAGCTGGGACTACAGGCGCCGCCACCTCGCCCAGCTAGTTTTTTGTATTTTTTTAGTAGAGACGGGGTTTCACAGTGTTAGCCAGGATGGTCTCGATCTCCTGACCTCGTGATCCGCCCGTCTCGGCCTCCCAAAGTGCTGGGATTACAGGCTTGAGCCACCGCGCCCGGCCGCCTCAGGACTTCTTTAGTGATCGGGTCTTAACTCTAGTGAACGGCTGGTTTTATGCCATTCCTGTGTGTTCTTTTCTTTTTTGGCAAATGATGTTAAACGTTCCCTCCTGAACTAAAATGGGAACATTGTTATTGATCATGTCAAGGAGTTTCTGAGCATTTTGGATGACATTCATGATGATTTCACTATTTTAAATATTGCATATCATGGTTTTCATGAATAAGCTGAAAGTTCTCCTCTTTGATTCTGTTTTTGAGCTTGATTCTGGTATTTCAGTGAAGTGGGGAAGAAACACATTTATAAAACTTGGATGTGTGATGATGACAAATCAGTTTATAAGAAGGTAAATAATACACAAGTAATATTTTAGAATTTTGAATGCTTTTCAAACATGGCAGTAACTAGAACGTTTATCAGTACTGCTCTTCATGATGTTTGTCACCTTTTAATGTAACAGGAGCCATTACTAACCGACTCCCTCCCCTGCCCCAGTCCTGTTCCCAATCACTGTTCCAGGGGAGAGGGGCTTTCCTTCTCTGCTGAGAAAAACCACTGGTTTGCCTTTCAGATGCTTTCCTCAGCGGGTGTGTGTGGCTTTCAGTTCTTGTTCCGTTGTGTTTTTGCCTTCCGTGAAGACTGAATCTGCCATATCAGGAACCGTAAAGTGTACATTCCTTGACTTGACTACTATGATGTCTGTATGAAGATATGCATGCGTTTAAAATGCATCTCTGAAGTACACGCAGCTCTCTTCCTGTTGGTTTAATTAATATTCTACCATTTTCGTTGTCCTCGTGTGTTCTCAGAGTCTCTGCTGGGGATGGACTGGCAAGTGTAATATCTTAATGTTGAGAAATACATGAAAGGAGCTCATCATCACACTTACACTCTCTGTTATAACAGCAGTAACGTTAATGGAATCATATTCTAGAACCAGGCTTATGACAGTTGCTTAAAATGAACACCTTAATCTTACCTCTGTATGTGTGTGTAATAAATGCGTTGCTTCACATTTGTCTTTCAGCAGTTCACAATTACATGTCATGGGCATAATTAGGTTGGCAGAACTACCTTGCTGACATCCAAATATGTTCTTTTTTTTCCTTGTATTTGAATTTCAAGAATCTTTTGCAACTTATTTCAGAGTGGTTTTCCGTGACAAACACTGAAGTTAAAAGCCACGTGTTCTGTAGTTCTGCTTCATGGCTCCGCTGTTCACATGCATCTTCACCCTTCATCCCACTGGGAAAATTGAGGGGGAAAAATGATTCTCGTGTGGCTGATGACAGGTGACAGATTCTTTGACCTTTTCCCCACTCGTTCTTGTTCTTGTCCCCACCAGATAGTCTTTATTCTTACAGTAAATATTTATCAAGTGTACGCTGTGTGCCAGATAGTACTTACGATGCGGAGCCTACAAGGGTGAACGAGATTGAGGAGGTCTCTGTCCTTATGAAATGGACATTCTAGTCGGGAGAAAATTAGTGTGCGTGAAACAAGTAATTAAGACGTATGCTATGAAGAAAATAAAATCAAGTAAGTGTCACAGTGGGAGAATCAATAGCATCGTTAGGGTGAGAGGGAAAAGCTTCCTTAAAGAGTGACATTCAGGCTAAGACTGAAGAATATAAAGGGCTCAGCTTTGTGACCATCTGGTGGAAAAGCGCTCCAGTCCACAGGCCTCAGGGTGGGAACCACTCTCGTGGGTTGGAGGAGTAGAGTGAAGGCCAGGATGGTGGCAGGTCAGTGAGGTCTCAGAATGGCCTTCCTTAGCCCCGTCCTTAGTCAGCTTGGGTGCCAGGAGCAAGTGAGCCACTAGGAAATGGCAAGATTGAGTCAGGTCCATCATTCTAGGCAGACAGGGGTTATGGGAAGAGAGCAGATCTTTTTTTTTTTTTTTCTTGGGACCGCAGATACCCATCCCATCTCCCGACTGGCTGGTGAGAACCCGGCTGGCGTAGCAGCTGCTGTTCTTGAGCGGAATGCCCCACGGCCAAAGCTGTCAGGACACCTGGCGTCCAGACTGGCAACGGTCCCTTTGTAGAGAAGGGAGGAGTCCTGGATACCACGTTTTCTTCCCCTGGCAGCTGCTGATTGATTCTTTGCGAGGTTTTTAGACGTCATTGGTCACAGAGAGGGAAGCTGTGTCTGTATATCTGCTCATCCTAGTTTTAAAGGTTTTTTGAATGAAAATAGAATTGACAATTAAAGACCATAGAGAAAATAATCAATTATTAAAATCTTCACAATATGCTTCACTCTAAGGAAAAACTATGAAGCTGCCTCTTACACAGGCTTATTCTTACAAGATCTGATTGTGCAACAAAAGCCTTCTGAATGCTTATGCTGGTTCCTGACTATTGCATG
Source organism: Piliocolobus tephrosceles (assembly GCF_002776525.5). Classification (NCBI taxonomy): domain Eukaryota; kingdom Metazoa; phylum Chordata; class Mammalia; order Primates; family Cercopithecidae; genus Piliocolobus; species Piliocolobus tephrosceles. The sequence continues at coordinate 111,080,828 of NC_045447.1, read as the reverse complement.
CACAATTTTCTTAAGTACCTCAATTTGCAAATAAACGGTATGTACGTACATGCCCAAGAATGAATGTAACCAGCTTTTTCCTCCACTCCCGCCTCCCGGGTTAGACAGGGTGTTGTCCTGTTTATTCTTATCTCCCAGCCAATGTGTAATAGAATAAGCAAAACATAACATGCTGGTACAAAGGGCCTGTTGTTTTCAGCTTTCTAATTGTGCTCCTTTCTGCTGGGGAAGGAAGCAGTCGTAAATTTCTGTCATTATCTTAAGTAGCAAGGTTCCACAGCTTTGAGGAATTTTCTTAGCTTGTTCTTTGTTGGCTTTACTTGAATTTTTGATCCTTCAAACCGAAACCACCATACTTTTAAACAATCCTTCTTTAGATTTCAGGGGATATGACCCCCTGATTTCAAGGCAAGATGCAGCCAGAGTGATTTTTTGCCTCAGGAATCAGACTGTGAGCCTTAAATTAATATGCCTTTCAGTTCACCATGGCTGCCAACTTCTCGACTTTCTCTGATGTGCTGCATAGTTTTGTTTTGTGCGTGGGTTTTGTTACTTGTTATTGTTGTCGTTTCTTTCTCAGATTTTAATAAATTCTCAATATTCTTTCTGCATGGATTGTTTTTTAAAAAGATGTTGAATGGGCATTTCTTTCCCCTGTTTTGCAGTATAACTCTTCTCTGCTTTTTTGAACAGGTGGGTGTGAATGATAGAAAGCAGCTCATACCATCCTTTTTTTCGCAAAATTTTAATCCCTTGTTTACTGGCAACCCTGCCGTTGCTGTAGAGATGAACAAGCAGAATGAGCTGTGAACTGTGAGGCACATGCAAGGTGATTTATGCCCATGTGTGCTTCCCCTTTGTTGCTTTCTTTGTGTTCACTTTCTCCATTTTCTCTTTTATTTCAATTTTCCTTCTTGAGAAAATTATTTGACTTTATTTGCATCCTATGTTATAGGTGGGGCCTTTCCCCTTCTACTGTGTTCTGGTTCTTTCATTTTTGTGTTCCTGAACTAGTAACTGGTATTCATGAAGGGATGTTCTTCTGGGACTCTTGGCTGGGATGATTTTGTTCATCTTGACAAGACCAGTTTGTACTAAGCAAGGTAGGTAGTGAGAATGTGTGCGTATGTTCTGTTTTTTACAGAGCGGGTATAAGAGGATATATCATGCCCCGAAGTCACTTAGAAGCAGGAAGTCAGGGAGAAAGTAAAATGGCCTCATTTTGTGATGATTCTCAGAGTCTGGTGGTCCAGACTTAGGCAAGGCCGATCTGTAACTGTGTCTAAGGCAGCGAGTGCTTGGTTTAGGGTCTCCACACAGAAACCTTGCTGTCCCTGTGAGTGAAGAGATCGTTGAAGGTCGGCATGCACTGTGGGCTGGCTTTGAGGCAGCCATAGAATCTGGATACCAGGCAAATTCCTGATCACATGAGTTTTGGGGGGGCCAGGCTCTCTCTCTTCTGTTGGAGCAACAGGCAGAGTGAACTCACAGCTTTTGGGTTAACTAGAATCTTCTTTTTGCCATTAAACAGCTGTGTTGCTTGTCAGATCGAGAAGTAGCATCTTATCATCATTATGCTGTGATTCTTCGCCCTCTGAAAGATTATGCTTAAGTGTTTGGTTTTCTTTGAACTGTTCTCCCCACACAAAGACTGCCAGTCCTGCCTTCAGAGAACACTGCTGGGGCCATCCTTCAAGAGCAATTGTCAGGCCTTTGAAAGGGCTTCCTGAAGCAGTCATTCCTCTACCTGCGTTCGTAATCTCTCTATTGATGTCATCCTAGGTTCCTAATGTCTTCCAGCCCTTGAGCCTGAGACGGCCAGTGGGCACTACCTTGCCATTTTTTCCATTACAAAGAAAAGGCTTTTTCTCCGCCTTCCCACTTATTTCTCTACTGAGGCATCATTACTGAATAGAACATACACTCCCTGGGTGAAAAAGAACAATGGAGTTCAGTGCACAAAGTTGCCTAACTTGGGATATTCCCAGTCTTGCCAGCTCTTTCTCCTTAGACCAGTACCCAGAGTGAGCAAATACTGCCAGCTTCTGTACTGCTGATGCATGCATGTGGGCATGGAGCTATGCAAGTCTTTCTTTTAAGGGTAGATTTCTTTTAGGGAAAACACCAACTCTGGAAGGTCCTCAGGCAAGGTACAATGTGTGAACAGCTCTGCCGTAAGGAACGTCGCCAAGATGCAGCCGGAGCCCACCCCTGCGCTATAGAGGCCTGTTTGCATAAAGTGGGTGAGAAATTGCCTTGTTTCTACATTTCACCCCTAATAAGTAATTGGAAGAGTGTCTCAGCCACCTTTTTTTTTTCTTTTTTCTTTCTTTTTTGAGACAGAGTCTCGCTCTGTTGCCCAAGCTGGAGTACAGAGGCGGTGTGATCTTGGCTCACTGCAACCTCTGCCTCGCAGGTTTAGGCAGTTCTCCTGCTTCAGCCTCCCGAGTAGCAGGGACTACAGGCACACGCCACTTCGCCTGGCTAATTTTATGTATTTTAGTAGAGACAGGGTTTCACCGTGTTGCCCAGGCTGGTCGCGAACTCCTGAGCTTAGGCAGTCCACCCGCCTCAGCCTCCCCAAGAGCTGGGATTACAGGCGTGAGCCACTGCACCCAGCACTTTTCTTTAAGAGAAGTGTTAACTTGATTATATTAAAAGGCCACAGATGTGAGGGGGATGCGCCCTTCAAAAATGGATTACTTTTTTTAAAAAAATTGAATACTAAGTGGGAGTTGAGGTACATTGCACAAATCTGCCCTGATTTAACCCCAGAGTGGAGCTCAGAGTAGAACCTGTTATATTGTATGGTTAACTAACCAAGCTATTTATAGAGGTGACTCCTCGGAAAGTCTAGACATTGTTCCCAGAAGACGGAATGCCAAATCTGCAGTCATTGAACAAACCAAATCTGCTCCTACCTTCCCAACTAGCTTGCTAAGAATAATCACCTCCCTGTTTCTCACCATAAAATGGAAGTCTTGGAACATCATTCTAAGAAAGTGTGGATGATAGTTGGGTTCCCCAGCCAAGACTTGGGGTAGGTAAGGAGGAGGGGGTGCTCCTGTGAGCCTGGTACTACCCTACCCACCCTTGGCCTGTGCTCCTTGGAGCCCACCTTGCTAAGTTGCTGGAAACCGTGGTTGGCAGGTCCTAGTTTTTGAGTAGGTCTCCTCTAAGAGGACATCCTGAGGACCTCAGGATGGTGCTTTTCTCTGGGGATGAGCCAGCTGCAGTTTTTGCTTTTTTCCAGAGATGTGCAGTCGTAGAACCTCCTGTTGGAAGCTGGTAGTTGGAAAGGGGCGGATGGACAAAGCCAAGAACTCGCTCGATAAACACGTATCCACGGACAGGTCTGATGAACGCTAACGATGCTGTGGCCGCGAGGAAGCACAGACCTTTAGCCTGAATCTACACTGGGAGTTTCTAAAGTTGATTTCAAGGAAGACTAGTTTTGTGGAATGTTAATCATGTGGGAAAAGGAACTGTAGGTTAATTAGTTTCGGAAATAAATGGATTAAACAAACTTAAAAGAGATTCTTTACTGGAGGGCTTCTAAGAAAGCCTTTAATATTCTTATGATCCTGATTAGTATCCTGGTATATCTGTGCATCTTGAAGACAGAGACAGGATAGGCAGTATTCCCCCAACTGTTGTGCCAAGGGACCCCTTTTTACAGTGAGCATTTTGTGGAACCACTGTGGTTTCAAAAAAACCCACCTCCTCAAAACCACTGTGGTTTCAAAACAAACCCACCTCCTCAAAACACACTTTGGAAAATGATTCTAGTCAGAAATATCTGGGAGTCCCTGATACAGCTGGGGATAGAATTCACCTTTCATTCTGTCAGTGTGAGTGAGGACCTGACCTGCAGGCATCAGGCCCTGGGCAAGGGCTTTGCTTTATAGCAGTGAGGAAGCACAGGTCCTGCCCTCTCGGGACTCACAGTTTGGTGCCGGAGGCCCCCATGCTTTTCTGTTTATAGACGTCTTTTTGAGCAATTACCCAATTCATATATCTTTATTTATTTATTTATTTATTTATAAGTTGTATGCATTCAGTACAATGTTAATGTATTAGGTACACTACAAAACACATACACAAAATAGAAAATGTGAAAGGATGAGAAAAAAAATTATGAAAAGTAAATTCTATCCCTTTCCCCCTCATCCCAAAGAATTAGCACGTGCCCTGGGATCCCTTCAGCTGCCTGGGCCCTACCCTGGAGACTCTGGCTCAGTGAATTGAGCCGCAGTCTTGGTATCTGGAAGGCTAACGGGTCCTCCCAGCTGATTCTGCTGCAGGTGTTGGAGAGCAGTGTGTGTTGCATGGGGACTATGTGGACAGGTATCACCCGGACAGCTTGCACTGACTCCAGACCTTGCCATCATGTCACAAGTGAGAAGGTCAGAAAGAGGCTGGAGCGTGCCAGTGCGTGGGTGAGAAAGCTCCCTGGTGATGCTTCCTGCCTGTCTGTTGCTCAGAAGGAGGCTGTGCTTCCTAGGAACTGCATCCAGTCACAGGCGGGGACTTTGGGCAAGTCACTGGGCCTCCCTGGCCTAATTTTCTTCTCTGGAAAAGTAAGGGGGTGATTTAGAATAACCTGCAGAATGTCCTAGGGCCCCTACATTTGATTTAACTGAGGCTTTTTTTTTTTTTTTTTTGAGACAGAGTCTCACTCTGTCACCCAGGCTGTAGTGCAGTGGCGCGGTCTCGGGTCATTGCATACTCTACCTCCCGGGTTCAGGCGATTCTCCTGCCTCTGCCTCCCGAGTAGATGAGATTACAGGTGCACGCCACCACACCTGGCTAATTTTTGTATTTTTAGTAGAGATGAGATTTCACCATGTTGGCCAGGCTGGTCTTGAACTTCTCACCTCAAACGATCTACCTGCCTCAGCCTCCCAAAGTGCTGGGATTACAGGTATGAGCCTCTGCGGCCGGCCTTTAATCAGGTTTTTTATTTGAACAGGGTTGGGGGTGATTCAGTTTCCTTCAGCAATTTAAAATACATATATATTTTCTTTTTGATGTAAGAGCTAGTTAGATCATGAGGCTTGGATTTTCTTGGACTCAGTGGGCACCTAGGCAGTAGTAGGTGTTTAAATTTTAGGCCCCCAAGCAAAAGTTTCGAAGGGGGCCTCTTTTACCCTTGTTAATTGCAAAATAAACAGATCTCAAGGGCAGGGGCCCCTTTTCCTGATAACTGCCTCTGTGTTGTGCACCATCAGTGACAGCATCATTTCAGATACTCCATCGGGAGTGGGTTCCGTCACTGGAGGCCTCCTTCCTTCAGCCCAGCCATTTACCACTCAGACCCCCTCCTTCGACCCCTCAGAGGCAGCGTCACATGTCTTTAGCTTCCAGATAGCTCCATTTGCAAGCTAATAAGTTGCACATACATATGTTTGAACAGTTGTCAGGCTTGTCTGCTGCTCAAACTGTGCTTTAGTTTAAAACAACAGAGAACTCAGAGGGGGGAATGGATGAAGACATTTCAGATGTGCCTGCAGGTGGTGGTGTTCTGACCTTGACAGTCAGTTTTAAATGTTGCTTCTGGGCACCCCCACCTGGAAGATATTATGTCCCCTAGGCTTTGTGTGCCCCAGCAGGCAGGCATGAGGTCCTTGGATTTTGTTTTCGTTGATGGAAGGTTAATGCATGCATGGCAGAACTTTACTGAGAGGGCCCCAGCTACAAACCCTGTTTTCATTTAATTCTGATCTCTCTTCTCCCTTGGCCTTTCCCTCCCTGCCCCCAGACCTCTTCCCTCTGGACTCTCCACTCCCCATCAGCCCTCCCTTCTCTACCACAGCTGCCCCCCACCACCACTTCTTTGGCTTCAAACCATTTCTCCTGGCTTTGATATCTCCTTGCAGAGCTGTAAGCAATCAGGAGATTATGGGTCCCAGAGCTCAGCAGGGTGCACTGCCTGATAGGGGGCTCGGCCCCAGTCTCCAGGCCACTGCACAAAATTGCACCCAGAAAGCCTGCCCAGGCCCCTGTGCCTGTCCCAGTAACCACTCGGGTGCAGCCCTCAGAGGCGGCATCTCCTCAGCTTAAGTGTTGTCTGGGGAGAACTTCTTAGGATTATTCTAACCTTTCCAGTGGTCCAGGTTCATCTGTCTGAATTTTACCTGTTTAAACTTGGAGTGTCTCCCATGCCCTTAAAGGCCGCACATGCTTGTGCTGGAAGTTGGGGTGAGGAGAATAAATGGACAGATGAAAGGAACCTATTGGATTCATCCTCCTGCCTACCAACACTTGGATAGTTTCAAGTTATTTGAGGGTACAGTTGATGGTCCTTTATCCAGGGAACACTTCTTCAGCTTCCTTGTCCAAGGCTCCCGCATGTTCAGGGAGCCCTGTACTGTGTTTCTAAAGGTAGAGATGAGGGAAAGCGTGCTCGTTCTCAGGACCACGTGCACATCTTCTCGCTCTGTGATACTTCCTTAACCTTGAGAAGAAGTAGGCCCAGAACTAGATCTTACTTCTCTGATGGATAATACCACCAGCAATGGGCTCTACTGTTCGGTGGGCTCGTGGGGACGTGTGAAGGAGAGGGTCCCTGCCTGGCCCCTTAGATATCTTGCTGAGATCTCACCTAGAATCTAAGAGGAAGACCAGTGCTTGCCGACCTGTCCTTCCAGAATCCGGAGGTCTTCCCGAGGCCGTAGAAGTGCATCACACTGTCTCGCTCCAAGGACTCAAACCACTTTCTCTTTATACCCCCTGCCTGAGGGGCACCTCTGTAAGGGAATCTTATGACTTACCTTTGGCACAAGTCCTACCCTGGGATTTCCCAGTTAGAATGCTGAGTAGAGGAGGCTGAGAAATGTGTGGTATGAGAGTGACTGGACCATGTTTCCGGCCACTGGGAGGAGCCTGCTGTCAGAGAATGTAGGAGAAGCAGAATAAGGGAGAGAAATGGCATTCACTCTGTGCCCCTGCCCTTCCTATGGATCCCTCAGCCTTCAAATAAGGACTTTATTTGGTCAAAGCTGGTTGAGTTGAGTTTCTGTTGTTTACACCCACAGCCCTGAATAATTTACAAAGGGACACTTCTCTTTTGCTTTTTACAAGCAAAAGCCTCAGTTAGACCTTAGGATTGGGAAGGGGAGTCAGTGGTGTGGACCTAAAAGGAAGAAGCTGAAGCACCAAATATAATTTAAAACGTTTTATTGAGCCAAAGTGAAGATGGCTGCCTGGACAGCTCAGACCCAAGGAACCTTGGATATGAACTCCCTTCTGCCTTTGTTACAAGCAGGTTTTTAGAGGCAAAAAAAGGGGACAAGGAGTGGGCTGTACAAAGTGGTTTGTTAGGAATTTTCGTGGGTTTTAGAAATAACATTGATTAGTGATTGGCTGTACGTTGTTAAGCTATAGGGGTGGGTTGTAGAGTCTGCTGTGGCGGCGTTAGGTGGATTTATAGCTATCATAACTCACTTTCTTCAGATTAAAGATCTTGGTTGCTTTGAGTAAACCAGACAGTGTCTGGACTGATGAAGGTCCACCTCTGGCCTTCAGATTCTTTAATGATGATATCACCTGACTTTATAGCTTTCGGGATGTCCTCAGATAATGTCTCCTCTCACAAATAAGCTCCAGGTCCTTCCCCAGCCCTGCTATCACAGGCTCCCTGCAACTTCCTTCCAGACTAGCCCTTTCCTCCCCCTCACCAGCCTGTGCTAAGACCTGGAATCCTTGCTCCTCAGAGCGGCCTCTCTGCTCTGCCCCTCCCGTGGTTTTCCACCCACCAGGAAGGGCAAGCTGTGCTTTCTGCTTCCCTGAGGAGTTTCTCCTGCGGGGTGATGAGTCCCAGCAGGTGCTGACAGTGGATCAGGGCCCGGGCTTCTATAGCTCTTGGCCTCTGAAGCACAGGGCAGGTGGATCCTAATGGTGAGTTGTTTGCTTGAGCTGAGCTGCAGAAATGGGCTGGAGCACGAGCACGGGCATGCCCCAGACAACCCAGAACATTTCAAATTCTGCTCCCCACAGGATGGAATGTGAGATTGATGCTCAAGGGACGTCTGCTCTGGCTGTGTCCAAGCTCTTGACCGCCACAAGAAGGAATTCAGGGACAAGTGGGGAGATCAAGGACACACTCAGGAAAAGGGAGTTGGGTGTACTGAAGAGAGTCGTCCTGTGCACGGGAGGTTGGGGTTTCCGTAACCAGGGGTGGAATATCCAGCTGAGCTGGATTATTGAAATTATGTAGCAAGGTAGTCTGTTGGTAAATCTTTCCAACTTGCAGTTTAATCCTGAATTGTTAATATAAGAACAACAGGTGTGGTTTATTACCACAGAAACCCCTCCAATTGGTTCCTGCCCTGGCCCTGTTGGGGACTCATATGATGGCTTAATAATGAGCGCAAATCCTGGCAAATATTGCCATGCTCCGGAAAGTTCTGAGTTGCTTCTTCATTTGTGGCAGTCCCACCTTTTAGACGGCCGCCTTTCACTCTGTGGAGAAGGTCTGGTTTCCTGGGCTTAGGATGTACCCCAGGTATTTAATTTTTGGTTTTAGAAATCTGGGCCTTGGATGGAGAGACCTGATGCCCAAAGAGGGAGGTTAGGACTTCCCCGGGAGGTTAGGACTTGAGTGGCATTCTTCTCTGAGTCCTCTTTAGTGGGGCTGCATACAAGGATGTCATCTGCATATTGGAGAATGACTCCCCATTTCTAGCTCTAGCTCCCTTTATTCTTGTGCCAAGGCATTTCTGAACATGTGAGGGCAATCCCTGAAGCCCTGAGGCAGTACTGTCCAGGTGTGCTGCTGGGTAATACTAGTTCCAGGATTAGTCCTCTCAAGAGCAAACAAATACTGAGAGTGAGAACGCAAAGGGATACAAAAAAAGATATAATACCGTGAACCAGTTGGTCTCCCGGTATTCGGGTAAGTATGGCGTAAGGATTTGGCACTGTTGGACATAAAGGAATTACAGCCTCATTAATGGCTCTCGAATCTTGAATTAGACGATATTCTCTGTTTGATTTTTGGGTAGGGAGGACCAGGAGTATTACAAGGAGACTGACATGGAATCAGGAAGCCATGTTTTAAAAACTTGTCAATTAGAGGTTGGAGTCCTTGCCTGGCTTTTGGTTTGAGAGGATATTGATGCTTGTGTGGGAAATTATTTTTGTCTTTTAAAGAGGTCATCACTGGCTGAGCATAAATTGCTTTGCCAGGGATTTCTTGGCCCCATATTTGTGGGTCTGAGACCTTATTTTGGGAGGGATCTCCTGTCATTCTGAGGCTGGCTTAGGAAACAATACTGCCAAACAGGAGGCCCCCCAGGGCCTGATAAGTGTGAAGTGGCCTCTGGGGTGGTTGGGAAGTCCCATCCCAGTGAAAGAGTAGAATACTCTGGCATAACTAGAAATTCATGAGTCACCATATAGTTTCTTAGCCCGCAGTTCAGAGGCACTGTAAAGTGTTCTGATTTTTGGGGTGCCATTGACACCCATGACAGTGCGGCTTTTGGAAGATAAGGGCCTAGAGTGGCCGTTTAGGACAGAGTAACTTACCCCTGTGTCAGTTAAGACATTGATATTCTTAGTTGCCATGTCAAGAGTCACCTGAGGCTCCTCAGTTACGATGACCAGGCCTTTTATGGGAGCTGCCGAGAACCTCGGTCCCCTTCAGGCCTCAGTTATGGCCATTTCGGATTTGGTATCCTCCTCCTCCTTTGGAGCTGAGGGCAATCACTTTTCCAAGGACTCCCCTGCTTGCAGTGAGGACAGCGTCTGGGTGGGCTCCCCTGGCTGCAACAGGTCTTCTTCCAATGTCCTGGCTTCCCACACTTGAAGCAGCAGCCATTGCCTGCAGGGTTTGCTGTTGGGCCTTTTTGGTCCTGGGTGAAGCACCTCTCTGGGTGACCCCGAGGTTACAGGGTGCTGCTTATAGTGACTGCTATCATTTGGGCCTGCTCTCTATCCCATTGTTTGCCACACTGGGTCCTTTCAGCCTTCTCAGCCCTGTCCCTGTTACTGAATACTTGGAGAGCCACGTCAAGCTTTGGTTTAATAGGTATTTGGAGTCTCAAAGCCAACTTCTGTAATTTTCTCCTGAGGTTGGGTTCTGACTGGCTTGTCAAGTGTGTCCCTAGTTAAATCTGGCATCAGTACTGAGGTCAGTGTTAGCATATTAAGGCCTTCACAAGGTGACCCTGGAACAAAGCTTGGTTTTCATCCTTTCCTTGAGTTACTTCCCTTATTTTATCATAGTTCACAGGCTTAGTATACATTTTTTATTCCTTCCACTAACCAAGTTGCCATATGATTTCTTTTTCTTGGATTAGCCTGGCCTTGTTGATAGTTCCAGTTGGGGTCATTGTTAGGCACAGGCATGGCTCCCACAGTGTATAGTTCAGGGTTCCCAGCTAACGAGTTGTCAGCATAAGCCTTGGCCTCCACCCAGATACACTGCTTTTCTCCAGGGTGCAACATGTGGACAAGGTAATATGAATAACTCCCCAAGTTAACTCAAGTGAGAGTGAGAGAGCCTGAAATTCCTCCATGAATTTAGTTGGGTCCAACCTTTGGCTGCATCATGCTAGACCAAAGCTGAAAAAGATACCTGCACATGGATAGTTTCAGCATCCCCACTGGCCACCTCCCTAAGTGGGCATCACTTAGAATGGTTAGGAAGGTAGGAAATGCCACTGTAGGTGACCCTGGCAGGGCTCTGTTCCTTCAGTAGGGAGGGCATCTAGGTTGGTAAGGAGATGGGCTAACGAGAGACTGAGGGCTGCAGATGGTGGAGCTAGGAGAAGACTGGGGAGTTGGAGGTGAAATTGGGTGGGAGGGAGGAGTGGGGAGTGCTAGACCTGGGTCTGGGTTAGGAGGTGGGGGAAGGGCTGTGAGAGGTATATTGCCAAAAACCGTATCGTCTAGGATATCTGGTTCCCATTTCATTCTCCTAAAGGGATGTGAGTCTAACAAAGGCAGCAATTCCTGCAACGGTCAAGGTTCTAACAGGGCCACAAAGGCCTGTGCACAGGGTATTTCAGTTCAATTCTCCTGACATTTATAAAAAAGATCTAATTGCAAGATGGTATTAAAATTCAGGGTCATGTTCTCTCACCATTGTACCCCATTCTTTTTCCATTTTTTTTCTTTTTTAAAAAAAGAAAAAAGAGACGGGGTCTCACTTTTTTACCCAAGGCTAAAGTGCAGTGGCACAATCACGGCTCCCTGCAGCCTCATCCTCCCAGGCTGAGGTGATCCTCCTACCCCAGCCCCCTGAGTAAGCTGGGACTATAGGTGTACACCACCATGCCTGGCTAATTTTTTGTGTGTTTTTTGTAGAGATGGGGTTTCACCATGTTGTCCAGGCTGGTCTCAAACTCCTGAACTCAAGCAATCCATGCGCCTTGGCCTCCCACAATGCTAGGATTACAGGCGTGAACCACCACACCTGGCCCTTGTACCCTGCTTTCTAAAAGAGAGTTACCCAAGCCCTTGACTTGTCTTTGGCATGAAATGAAAGGAAGAAGAGGAAAGTTAACATATTCCCTCATGGAGAGACTGGTCCCAGTATTTATGAAATGCTGCATACACGAGTGTGGTGCTTACAGTTGGCCAGATCCATGGCCATGCCAGAAGAGACAAGCATCCTTGTTCCCTTGGCTGGCTGCCGTGGTGTCCAAGTATCCTTGCCCAGGCATCCTTGCCCCTGGGGCTTTGAAAATGAGAAGGCTTTTGAGGTCTAGTAGGACGAGTTATGGCATAATTTGAAAGCAGCAAGCATGCCAATATCCATCTGAATATTTATCAAGTAAAACTTGGGAATAGAGGTGATTTAGCATGGCCAATAAACAAGGACCTTGAAGGGAGCCGTGAAGAACTTTAGGCCTAGATTTGGCATTCCGGGGGGCGGTATCTAAGATGCCTATCTTGCTGGGTCCAAAGAGGTCTCTAAGCATTCGTGTGAAGTCCGAGGAAGCATGAGAAGAGAAGATCGCAGGAGCTGAGTTTAAAGAAAATGGGAAAGAGAAAACAGTTCCCTGCCAGGGTCAGTGTTTTGGCACAGCTGGTCCCTCGGGAGAACAGAAGCCTCTTCCCGGGCAAAAGTCATCAAGCTCCTTGGAAGCCATCCAGCCACTGCGCAGTACAAGGTATAGGATTTTACCCCACCACCCTACCATGGTGCCTCAGACCTGCCACCTCTGCTTGTCACCCAAGATGATGGAGAGAGAGCACTACTTTGGAGTCAGTGCTCTATCCCCAGCTCTGCCGTTCACTGCTGTGCCCAGTTACTCCCTGGTAAGCTGCCATAGACCACTCATCTCCAGAACTCTTGTGGATAAGATTATGTGTAGATGCCAGTGCATCTTAGGTCCTCAGCAGATACCAGTTCTTTGCTTCAGTAGGCTTAGGAGAATTTGGTGGTTTTATGGGTCAACAAACACACCAGTTTTGTGGCTTATTAGTGTGAATCACAAATTCTACAGTTCCTGTCAACCCAGAGTGTCTAAAATAATAGCTCTGGGGAGAAAATAAAAATCGGTGTGGTGACTTAGCATGGTCGTGTGACGACATGAAAGGTTTGTCACAGAGTTGTTGAGCCCACGTTCCCTACACCGTGCACATTGGGATTTCTCCATTGCAGAAGGAGCGTTTGGAGCAGCACCAACATTTTTGTTAGGTTTTCCTTCAAGGCTGTAGCTTGAACTTTGAGTATACAATACTCACTTTTCTTCCCCCCAGAAGAAAGGTAAAGAAGGCAGTAAAGGTAAAGAAACCAGACATTTGATTCAGCTCAAAATGTATTTTTTAGTTCCTTTTCCACATTTAATAACAATTAAAGGCCGGGCGTGGTGGCTCACGCCTGTAATCCCAGCACTTTGGGAGGCCAAGTCGGGCAGATCACGAGGTCAGGACATCGAGAGCATCCTGGCTGACACAGTGAAACCCCATCTGTACTAAAAATACAAAAAATTAGCCAGGCGTGGTGGCGGCGCCTGTAGTCCCAGCCACTCGGGAGGCTGAGGCAGGAGAATGGCGTGAACCCGGGAGGCGGAGCTTGCAGTGAGCGAGATTGCGCCACTGCACTCCAGCTTGGGCGACACAGCAAGACTCTTCTGTCTCAAAAAACAAAAACAAACCAACAACAACAAAAAAAAACAAATGAAAAGAAATCTTGTACCTGATCTTCAGGGATTTAGGATCCCACCTGGATTAAACTAGACTATCCAAACCCTATTCGCCTGGCTTCCAGCCCTCCTGGAGTTCTGGTCCCACTAGTTAGACAAAGCTCTCTGTCCTTGACCTCTTTTCCCATCACTTTTGGATCAGAGATTGAGCCTGTCAGCTCCTGAAACAGCTGTCTCTGATCTGTTCTCAGGATTAGCCGAGCCATTATCTGACCTGTGTCTGAAAGGACCGCGTGATGGAAACTTCTGAAAGAACCCTGTGTCACCCTACCCGTGTCTTCCAAATGGAGCTTTAGAAGCCCAGAGTCTGAAGGTTAAGACCAAGCGTGTGGCCAGCAGCTGCGGGGAGCCAGGACAACTCCTGCCCGCCACTCTTCCTCCAAATGCCCAGCCCCTCTGCCTGTCTTCACAGGCCAGCCCTCCTGGGGGCATACGCAGCATTTTGTAAATAGTGCCTGTGTGTCTTGGTTGAGATAATCTTGTAGCCCAGAATGGAATGTCTCAAGACACTTTGCAAAAGGAATTTTATTATTTATTTTTAGGGACAGGATCTCCCTCTGTCACCCAGGCTGGAGTGCAATGGCATGATGTGGGCTCATTGCAGCTTTCACCTCCCAGGCTCAATCAGTCCTCCTCAGCCTCCTGAGTAGCTGGAACTATAGGCATGTGCCACCATGCCTGGCTAATTTTTCTATATTTTTTTTTAATAGTGACAGGGCCTGACTAGGTTGCTTAGGCTAGTCTTAATCTCTGAGGCTCAAGCAGTCCTCCCTCGTTGGCCTTCTAAAGTGCTGGGATTACAGGAATGAGCCACTGTACCGAGCCCAAAAGGGATTTTAATTTTGCAAAAGGACCAACCTTAAAAGAGCTTTGAATAATGTTTCTTTAGTACAATTCTTTTTTTTTTTTTTTTTTTTTTTTTTTGAGATGGAGTCTTGCTTTGTCGCCCAGGCTGGAGCACAGTGGTGCAATCTCGGCTCACTGCAACCTCTGTCTCCCAGGTTTAAGTGATTCTCCTGCCTCAGCCTCCTGAGTAGCTGGGATTACAGGTGCCCACCACCACACCCAGCTGATTTTTGTATTTCTAGTAAAGACGGAGTTTCGCCATGTTGGCCACGTTGGTCTGAAACTCCTGACTTCGGGTGATCTGCCTGCCTTGGCCTCCCAAAGTGCTGGGATTACAGGTGTGAGCCACCGCGACTGATCAGTGCAATTCTTTTATGTTTTTGTTCCCCACCTCGGTTCCCATCTTCCATTCCTTAGGTACAGTACTTTATGAGCTTTTTGTATAACCCTGTGTTCCTTCATGCAGATGCAGGCCAATTAGACGATACAGATTATTACTCTTCCTCCCTTTTCTTACAAGAAGGTAGAACACACACCCTATTTTACACTGTGCTTTTGTCAATTATCATTATCGCCAAGATATAATATTAGGCCTTAAAGAGTTTCTCATTCTTTTTTATTTATCTGCATAGTATTCTGTTCTATGGATGTTCTCAGTTATACTTTTCCAAAATATGGATCTTTGACTTTTTCCAAAATGTTACTGTTGTAAACAGTGCAGCGTTGAGCACCTGGTATATTTAAATAGTGAATCCCAAAGATTTCATGAACATCCCCCCACATTGTGGGAGGTGAGGATGGGCCTGCACCTTATTTATCCCTCCCTGGTGCTCGGTCACTGTAGGAACCACATACAGTTTCTGTCTGGGGAAATCTTAAAAGCAGGAGAATATCAGCACTTTTGCATAGCTCACTAATACTTAGAAACCTACATCCCATAGCAGGGATGGAGATAAGAAAAATAAGTCTTTCACCCCCAACCTAATGTGTCTTGGTGAAGATGTTACTCATTTAGGTCCAAATCCTTATTTAATAAACCAAGTGGAAGCCGTAATGACTCCTTTTCAGCAGTTTTGTAACGCTGTAGTTCTTCAGGTTTCACTAATTTTAACAATTCTGTACAGTTGTGTTCATCCTATTTTCACTAACTTTGGAAATTTAAAGAGAACCTCTGTTAAAAAAGTAAATCCACATACCAAGTGTTTTTAAATAGCATGGAGAAATGCCATTTATTTTTCTGGTTAAAAGAAGTAAGTATTGTTTATGCTTCTTTGGGCTTTTGGGTTTATTTATTTAGGTGGTGCCTTGGCGCTGAGTGAATGGCAGTAGCTGGTGTGGGGACCTGCAGCAGGGCTTTCAGGACAGGGCGCTCCCCCCACGGTTTCAGTGGTGAGCAGGCGAGAGCTTGCCCAGATTCTGGCCCAAAAGGCCAGCCACCAGTCTTACTTACACAGTAAAGGGAAGGTATTTCTACCACATTGAGGAAAAAATGAAGGGGAAGGCTAATGCTGTCTTTTTTGTTAAAATGGAAGGATGTTGAGAAGAGAGAGACTTTCAGTGGTTTTAATCTTCAGACTGGGGCAGAGGCCAAGCGTGATTTGAATACAGAGGAAGTGGAGTGACATAACAGAAAGGGAAGTGGAAAGCGGTGGCTTCCGGAAACAACCAGATATGTCCGAATTTCCAGGCTCCTCAAGGAAGAGTGAGTTGAGCTGGAGCTGAGTTGCTGAAACCTTTTTTAAAGACTCAATTGAACATCCCTATGCCCCTGACATGTAATTCTAGAGCAGACCACCCAGAACTCAATTTTAAATAGTAGGCAGACCCTATGCTGCTACCCTGTTATGGTTTCATGTTGGCCAGACTCATCTATTTTATTTTTTTGAGGTGACATCAATGGCAGGCAAGCAATAGATGTGATTTGTCTCAGTCTTTGTAAGGCATGACAACGAGAACACATTCAGAAAATGTTCTTTACCAGCATGGCAAAATTTTTTTGTATCTCTAAAAGGCAACCATTTTAGTGGATACAAAATTAACTTAAGCCATAGACCTCTGCACCCTGTGTGTGCAAACACACACACACACACACAAGCATTCAGCCTACTGACCCCACCCCATGACTCTTGGCAATAGACACACAGAAACACAGTGATCCCCAGGCTGGTTTGGCAGGGCACTCATTACACAGAGAGAACAGACAAAGAGAACCATCACAGAAGGGCTGAGAGGCCCAGAGAGCACGGCAGACAAGCCGCTGGTCATTTGTGTCACACACTCAGGCCCCTTTGTGGCCCTTTGACCCCTCTAAGGATGTGTTGATCTTGTTAGAAGCTGAAACAGCAGCAGGAGGGTCATTTTGTTGTGCTTTCAAATGAATGCCTGATCAACTGTGAAATAGACTTGTGCTTGTCTAGTCTTTAAGACCAAGGGAAATGACTTTTCCTAAAAAGAAAAGTTTAAGAAGTTTTCTGTTTGTTTTTTTTTTTTAATGGCTAAAATTTGCTGTTTTTGCTTTAACAGAACACCTCCCTGCACGGCCTAATTCCAACAGCAGAATATCTGATTACCCCATGCTGAATAATGCACTTTTGTTTATTTGCTTTGCTACCTTCCAGACTTTTCTTTTCTGGGCTAGATAATCCCAACAGCTTTGAGTTCCGTTTTTATAGCTTCTGTTTTCCTATTCTTTGGTCATCTCAGTTGCTTTCTGCTGGAGCATTTTCTGATTCTCTTCATTGCTTGGAAGTTAAAAAGTCTGAAACCAGACACAACAAGCTGGAAAGGTGTCTCCATAGCTGACGGCAGGAACCATTTATCGAGCTCTGAACTCTGCCTCGTGTTGCGCTGAGTACACAGCATGTATCATCGCGTATAAAACTTGCGTCCTCTATGGGATAGATGCCATTTGGGCATTTTGTAGGTGAGGAAACTGAGCGAAGATGATTCTGTATCTCGCCCATCTCCTAAGTGATAGAGCCGAAATTCTACCTGGGTCCCTGCCTGTGGAGCCTGCAGTCTGAACCGTTATCCTTGGTGCCACAGTTTCATTCACCTGTCCCCTAATCTTTTTCTTTTCTTTTGTGAGACGGAGTTTTGCTCTTGTTGCCCTGGCTGGAGTGCAATGGCTCAATCTCGGCTCACCACAACCTCCGCCTCCTGGGTTCAAATGATTCTCCTGCCTTAGCCTCCTAAGTAGCTGGGATTACAGGCATGTGCCACCACACCTGGCTAATTTTGTATTTTTTAGTAGAGACGGGGTTTCTCCATGTTGGCCAGGCTGGTCTTGAACTCCCGACCTCAGGTGATCCGCCCGCCTCGGCCTCCCAGAGTGCTGGGATTCAAGGCGTGAGCCCCCACGCCCAGCTTATATGAAATGCTAACGGCTGTACTGGGCAGTCGACTCACCTTCTATTTATCTACCTTTCCCTCCTTCATTAGCACATGGTTAGTCATGCCTTCCTTCAGGCTGGTCTGCACGTCCACTTTGTTGAACTGCTTTTCTAGGTTCTTTGAATCTCACTGAATTCTAATTTGGTCCTTCTAGAGCGTGTTCACCTCCCGTAGCTTGATTCTCTGGAGGATCTAATGAGGTCTCTTAACGAACAAGCCTCCTGGGGGACTTTTAGGTGTCTACTGCCCTTTGTGACATCATCCATCCCACTTACCGTGGCTCTCCCCCAGGTGCCCACACCAGGTTGAGTGGAAGGAGGTGTAGATTGAGCAAGCTGTCCGGGAGCAGTGAATTTTTAGGTCGTAGCTATTTTTTCAAATTTGGAGAATTCATCAGAGTTTTACAATAGCCTCAGAAGTAGGGCAATCTCACTTAGATTTTGTTTCCAGTCCACAGTTACTACTGAGCACTCATTGCTATCACTGAGAAGCCCAGGCATTGCCATGCTGTCACTTGGTGGAGGCCATGCCTTTGGAGTGAGTATGAAAGATACTCAGGTGACGTTGAATTGTATCACAGCCAGCTTACTATGCAGGCCCTGGCGTGGAAGTGACCCTTTGCTACTATTTATTTATTTATTTATTTATTTATTTATTTTGAGACGGAGTCTCGCACTGTTGCCCAGGCTGGAGTGCAGCGGCACAATCTCAGCTCACTGCAAGCTCCGCCTCCTGGGTTTACGCCATTCTCCTGCCTCAGCCTCCCGAGCAGCTGGGACTACAGGTACCCGCCACCTTGCCCGGCTAGTTTTTTTGTATTTTTAGTAGAGACGGGGTTTCACCATGTTAGCCAGGATGGTCTCGATCTTCTGACCTCGTGATCCGCCTGTCTCGGCCTCCCAAAGTGCTAGGATTACAGGCTTGAGCCACCGCGCCCAGCCTTTGCTACTATTTATTAAATGAGAGAAGGAAGGGATATAGAAATAGGAATAACAGTGGGGATGAAAGTGATTTTGCTTTTTGCTGAAGACCTCTAGTGTGATTTCCCCAATGTATACGAATTTAACCAGAGGAGGGTACAACAGGAATCACCATTACAGTTACCCTCCAAATTAAAATGAAAGTCAAAAATCTCTCACAACACGTTTTTTAGGAACACAACAACAAACAGTCAGTGTTCCAGAGTCTTAAGCCCCCCAAAAGAGGATTTCAAGAACCTTCAGTCTTAGTTGTTCTTCTCTCTAGTTCTTGCTTCCTCTTTGACATCATGGCCCTGCCTCTTGGATACTCTAAGATGTCAAATCAACAGGATGAGTCCTGAGGACCGTTTGAGATGATTGCCGTCGTTGTGGGTGTAGCTTGATGTACTCTTGTGTTTATGAACTCAGAGGTGTTTAGAAACCCTCCTGGGACTATTCTCTAACTTTCAGGTGGAACCAGAAAAGAAAATTTCTGTTCTTCTGATCATTTGTCAAATTCAGCTCGAAACAGGATCTTGAGTACAGAATATTTTTCCTGGTTGCTGCATAGCTCAGTTAATCTGTGTACCATGGGAGACCATGGGAGTGTGTTATTGAGAGCATCTGCAGAAGGGTGGAACCAGGAGCTCATGGCTCAAGCAGGAAAATGTTTCATTATTTGCAGAGCAAGAAAATGAAACTCCTGAGACCCGAATTTCAGGGCTCCTTGAAATGATGGATGCATTCTTTTACCTGTTGGAGAAAAAGAATACAATAAAATTGAGAAAGTAACTATTCTTTTACACTTCTTTTTTCTCAGTTTTATTCTCGAGTTTTTTGGAACACCACTCTCAAGTCTCGAAAATACAACTGCTTCCCATTTGGTGAGGTTTTTTTTTTTTCCATTTGGCAACAGCATTTTCCTGTGTTTTTAATGGCACCAAAATTAACATGACTGTTTTTATTTAACAGAAACAACTTCAAGTTTTATATTACACGCCCTACCAAAGAATCTTTGATTTTTGCCCTGCCATTTCCCAAGCATGGCTTTGAAAACAGGGCTGTTTAACTGCTGTTGCAGAAGAGATGGCCAGGGGAGCACGGCAGATTGGGGAGGAGAAGGGAGCGAATGGAGGAGAGGAGGGAAATTGGCCTCCCCCAAGTTACTATTTTTAAAGTTTGCTTGCCTACTGAATAGCTCAATTTACAAATCCTACTGGATATGGTTTTGTGCTTCCCCATTTTTGTTTCCTGTTGAAAGTGTGATGAATGCCTTGGTGGAAGACCAGCCCTGAGTCCTGCTGTTTTGCCTGTGCCTCTTCACTTACGAAGGCTGAGCCCTTCTCTCCCCTTGAGAGGGGAGACCATGTTGTCGAAGGCATCTCCAGGGAGATGGCCAGCCCGGAATTTCTTAGGAGGCGGGACCTCAGATCCCAATCAGAAACACTCCAGGAAACATACATCTTTATTTGTTAAACAAGTAGTGTTGTGTGAAATAAATGAAGTGAACATCCCCTTCCATGGGAGCGCCCTCACTTTGCGCTGCCACTTTGAAGCTCAGTTTTAAGGTTTTCGGTTGGAACATGCAGTGTTCTTCGTGCCTTGGCTTGGGTTCTAGAGAATGTTGTTTCCTCATTTAGTAATTGGAGAGTTAATGGGGCTCTTTGTGATGCTACCGTGGAAGAGAGACTCTTTTATTCCATTCAGGGACGGTAATTAAAGTGGCGCCCATCGGCGTGGTTAGAGTTAAGGTTGTTTCAGCTTTTCCAGTATAAACTCATATTTCAGGGGTTTATAACTAGCTATAAAAGTTTGCTTCTAGCTACAGACCTGGCATATTCAGTGTCAGCCTAGGAATAACCTTTACTTTTTAAAAAGTATTTTTAAAAGGATAATTAAAAAATTCTGTTTAGCTGTTTATAACTGTTGTTACAAGGATTCAAGGAAATAAAAATAGCTTTTTCTTTTTTTAGCAAAAACCTGTGACCCATAGTTTGTTAATGTGGACAAAGTTGTTAGATTTTTTGTGTGTGTCTTCAAAGGAAAATACGGTGAAATCTGTGTCAAAGCTCTTCTAAAAGGGCATTGTTTCAGTTTTCCTTGTGGCAGCAGGCAGGGCACCAGAACATGCCCTCCTCGTTCTCCGAAGACATGAGCCTCCCATAGGACCGCTGGCAAAGCCGTTTCATCAACGGGCTTCAAGCCCATTGTGACAGAACTCCTGGCCAAGGAGTGCACAGCAGCCTCTTGGCAGATGGAAGGAATCTGACCAACCATCATGAGGCCATGGCCACCCTCCTCTGTCCCCCAGCCCTGTCCCTCTGGCCCTACATGTTGGGACACAGTGAGCAGCGCAGGTACAGAGCCATGATAGGGACCCACTGGAGGGACCACAGAGCCTCTTCTTTCTCTTCTCCTGGTGCACATGGTGGGGAAGGGGAGATGGTGGGGAAGGGGAGGAGGGAAAGTCCCCCAGGAGGCTTGTCCGTTGGCTCTCTAGGACTCTCTTCAGCTCAGTGGCATTTGTTGCAGTAAGTAGCTTTAGGTGGGGCTGTTTTTGTACATGCTGAGAGATGGGTGTGACACCCTGCACAGGTGATTGAAAAGTTCTCCAATAAAACTTTCTTTAAAACTTCATGGCCGGGCGCGGTGGCTCAAGCCTGTAATCCCAGCACTTTGGGAGGCCGAGACGGGTGGATCACGAGGTCAGGAGATCGAGACCATCCTGGCTAACAGGGTGAAACCCCGTCTCTACTAAAAAATACACAAAAACTAGCCGGGCGAGGTGGCGGGCGCCTGTAGTCCCAGCTACTCCGGAGGCTGAGGCAGGAGAATGGCGTAAACCCAGGAGGCGGAGCTTGCAGTGAGCTCAGATCACGCCACTGCACTCCAGCCTGGGTGACAGAGCGAGACTCCGTCTCAAAAAAAAATAAAAATAAAAAAAAAAAAAAAAAAAAACTTCATGCTAGACAGATTTACCTTTAGCCATTCTTTTTCTGGGAGCTAGGGTCTTGATTGATGTCCTGTGATGATAATGATGGTGGTGGTGGTGGTGGTTGTAATGTGGGGAAGGAGAAGAGGTATTGGTCATGGTGATGGCACCGATGATACTCGTGGAGGTGGTGATGGCCACAGCGGTAGTGGTGGCAGTACCGTGGAAGTGGGGGAGGTGACAGTGGTGATGAGTGGTCATGCCAACAGTTGGGGCTACAGACTTCTGCCTGCCTGCCTGAGCTGTTTGCACAAGTCATTGTTCATCTTTGCAGAAAGCAGCGGCTTAGGGAATCTGCCATTGTCCCTTCCCTCTACATAATGTGCCCCAATGGAACTTACAACTGGCTCTTGGTAAATCTTGTCTACCAATGCATGATAAAATTTGGTTTGTGGAAGAGATGGATACATGCCCCCTTTTCAGAAGCTGGTCTCCATTTTAGAGCCAGAGAACGTCTTCTTTTCTGTGGCTTCTCGTTTAGGAGCAAAGAACCCAGTGACCTGGAGCTCTGGAACCCCATAGTCATTAGAGAGATGGTGGTATTTCTACCAAAACTGAAGTGCCTACCACATTCTAGGAACCATGTCCTGTGAGTTACACACACTAGATCAGTAAATCCTTTTCACAACTCTGTAAAGTAAGTTTTTATCTTGACTTTACAGATGAGGAAAGTGAGGGTTGGCTCACAGGATTTGAAAATCTTCGTCTATGAGCCTCAAACCCTTTACATTTTCTTCCACTGAAGCTTCCAGATAGCTTCTTAGAGCATTCTGAAATGTTTCTTGTCTTGGGTGAGTGTATGGGAAGAAATTAATAAGAAAATGTTCCATATTTGGTTTTCTTCTCTAACTTATCATGAGGACACAGACTGTCTTTTCTTCCTACACATTTCCTTACACTGATAGTGTACCAAGATGACCCTTTTAAAATTTATATGGGAACTGTTTAGAGGCTCCTCCCGCATGTTTTCAGGGCTGGAACTGTGGAGTGATCTTTTCCTGACCTGACTGGTCTTTGTCCAAATAGGACATTGAGCAAGCCAGAAACCAGGCCCCAGCAGAAAAAAGCAAATAGAGATAAATAGTTATCCTCGTCCCAGTGGGATCCCTAGGCTTTCAAGATCAAAGGCCTACTTTGTGTGTGCCTGTCCATAAGCCAGGGAGAGGGGTACGGAAGCGGGCAGGCTGTGGCACAGACTCTGGTACCCAGGCTGTTTAACTCTAGTGATATTGTGATTCTCTAGTGATATTGTTTAAAAAGATTCCCATTTATAAAAATCAGAAATGTAAGTGGCATTTCCTGGACACAGAATAAGAACAAGAGAGAGAAACAGATGAGAACAGAGAAAAGAAAGAAGAGGAGAAGAAGTGGCAAAGAAAGGACCAGAGGCAGAAGGCGAGGGAAGCGGGGAGGAGGAGCAGTGGTTGTGGTCAGCACGGGAATATTTTTATAGGAGGCGTGGAGGGGAATGCTGTGATAGATGTTTATCCTCCCATCCTGTGGGCTGCCTTCGTTTTCTTGATAGTGTCCTCTGACGCACATGTCTTTATATTTGATGAAGCCTGATTTGTCTATTCTGTTCTTTAGTTTCTTGTGCTTTTGGTATCATATTTAAGAATTCATTGCCTAATCCAAAGTCACAAAGATTTCTCCCTGTGTTTTCTGCTAACAGTGGTAATGGTGTTAGCTCTTATGTTTAGGTCTTTGATCCATTTTAAGTGGATTTTTGTGTATGGTGTGAGGAGGGGTGTTTTGCCTGTGGGTATCCACTTATCCCAGATTTTTATTATTTAATTCATCAAATGTGTATTATATACATATTATATGCCAGGCATTGTGCTCGGTGCCAGGGACAGAACAGTCACCACAACAGTCATCAGTGTCGTAGTGTCTCAGGACTTGGGGACAAAGAAAGCAATTCGAGAAATTTGAGAAGATAGACTTTTGGAGGAATTCAGCTCTTGAGCAGAGTTTTTCAAAAAGTATAATATGAGGAAACCTGCATAGAATTTCCTGGATTGCCTGTTAAAAAAGCAAACAGACCAATTATATACATATACACACACTATATATATACACATATATACATATATACGCACATATATACACATAGATACACACGCTCTCTATATAAAATCACATACTTTAGTTATGTAAGAAACATATTTATATATATTTCTTATTATATGTATTTCTTACATATTTCTCACATCTTATTTGTATTTCTTCTTACTGTATTTTTTGAGATGGAGTCTTGCTGTGTTGTCCAGGCTGGAGTGCAGTGGCCCAGTCTCGGCTCACTGCAGCCTCTGCCTCCAGGTTCAGGTGATTGTCCTGCCTCAGCCTCCCAAGTAGCTGGGATTACAGATGCCCAGCACCACACCTGGCTGATTTTTGTATTTTTAGTAGAGGCGGCATTTCACCATGTTGGCCAGGCTGGTCTCGAACTCATGACCTCAAGTGATCTGCCTGCCTCAGCCTCCCAAGGTGCTGGAATTACAGGCATGAGCCACTGTGCCTGGCTGCTAAGTTTCAAGATACAAACCAATTAAACACACACACACACACACACACACACACGTATATAATTACACATAAGTAATACATATAAAAAAGTTAGCTAGGCCTGTTTATTATTTCCTCTTTGATGATATATAATCACATATCTATTTTCAGTGTGAAAAAATTCAGGCCTTTTCTGTGGCCTTGTTTTGAGATCCAGAGAAGTGAAGCCATTGTCTAAACACATACCCGACTGCAGTTGTGGAAGTCATTCTTCCAAAAGCGTCTTGACAAAGACATGTTTTGATGGGAAACATGATATATCTCTGGAAAGAGAAGTAAGAAACTTTTCTCCCTTTCTTAAGTTGGATGTACTTCACAAAACAAAGAGACCACACCCATGATGCCAGGCACGGGACCGCTTCCCTCAGCAGCTGGCTGAGGCTGCACTTTCTACCGAAATTCTCTGTTTCATAAAAGCTCCCACAAAATACCCTCATGAGTCCCCTCCACTCACCTTGGCCAGAGGTCAGATGTGTTAACCCTGGGGAGAATCCAATACCCCATTACACCTATATTTCCTTTATATAGGAGAATATATAAAGGAACAAATGCCTTGACTCTAGCTCTCTTGGCATTTGGAGCACTTGCTCGTTGTTACCATCTGATGTCATGACTACAGGTGGCCCAAGGGAGTTCTGTAAAGGAGAAACACAATGACATATTCACACCTATCTCTGTGCTTTGCCTGCATGATCCATGGGTTCATGTGTGTGAAAGAACAAAATCAGGAGAGTGACTGCATGAACTACATCAGGTGTTTAATTTTTATTATTTATTCAACTTTTTACACTCTAGGATACATGTGTAGCATGTGCAGGTTTGTTGCATAGGTAAACGTGTGCTGTGGTGGTTTGCTGCACAGACCAACCCATCACCTAGGTATTAAGCCCAGCATGCATTAACTATTCTCCCTGATGCTCTCCCTCCCCCGACAGACTCCAGTGTGTGTGGTTTCCCCGCATGTGTCCGTGTGTTCTCATCGTTCTGCTTTCACGTGCAAGTGAGAACACGCGGTGTTTGGTTTTCTGTTCCTGTTTTGGTTTGCTGATGATAATGGTTTCCAGCTCCATCCATGTCCCTGCAAAGGACATGATCTTGTTTTATTTTATGGCTGCCTAGTATTCCATGGTGTGTCACACTTTCTTTATGCAGCCTATCTTTGATGGACATCTGGGTTGGATCCATGTCTTTGCTATTGTGAATAGTGCTGCAGTGAACATACACATGCATGTATCTTTATAACAGAATAATGTATATTCGTTTGGGTATACACCCTGCAGTGGTATTGCTTACATCCTGTTTAGGTCAAATGGTATTTCTGCTTCTAGATCTTTGAGGAATGGCCACATTGTCTTCCACAATGGTTGAACTAATTTACACTATGACCAAGTGTAAAAGCATTTTTCTTTTCTTTGCGACCTCACCAGCATCTGTTGTTTCTTGACTTTTTAATGATTACCATTTTGACTGGTGTGAGATGGTACCTGGTTGTGGTTTTGATTTGCATTTCTCTAATGACCAGTGATGTTGAGCTTTTTTTCATGTTTGTTGGCCGCACGGATGTCCTCTCTTGAGAATTGTCTGTTCATGTCCTTTGCCCACTTTTTAATGGGGTTGTTTGTTTTTTCTTGTAAATTTGTTTAAGTTCCTTCTGGATGTTAGACCTTCGTCAGATTGATAGATTGCAAAATTTTTTTCCCATTCTGTAAGTCATCTGTTTACTCTGTTGGTAGTTTATTTTTCTGTACAGAGGCTCCTTAGTTTAATTAGATCCCATATATCAGTTTTTGCTTTTGTTGCAATTGCTTCTGGCATTTTTGTCATGAAATCTTTGCCTGTGCCTGTGCCCTGAATGGTGTTGCCTAGATTTTCTTCTGGGATTTTTATAGTTTTGGGTTTTATATTTCAGTCTTTAACCCATCTTATGTTATTTTTTTTATAAGATATAAGGAAGGGGGTCCAGTTTCAGTTTTCTGCATATGGGTAGCCAGTTCTCTCAGCACCATTTATTAAATAGGGAATCCTTTCCCCATTGCTTGTTTTTGTCAAGTTTGTCAAAGGTCAAGTGGTTGTAGGTGTGTGGTCTTATTTCTGAGTTATATATTCTGTTCTGCTGGTCTGTGTGTCCAATTTTGTACAAGTGCCATGCTGTTTTGGTTACTGTAGCCTTGTAGTGTAGTTGGAAATTGGGTAGTGTGATGCCCCCAGCTTTGCTCCTTTTGCTTCGGATTGTCTTGGCTATATGGACTCTTTCTTGGTTTCATATGAATTTTAAAATATTTTTTTTCTAATTTTGTGAAGAATGTCATGGTAGTTGAATGAAAAAAGCATTGAATCTATAAATTACTTTGGTCAGTATGGCCATTTTCACAATATTGATTCTTCCTATCCATGAGCATGGAATGTTTTTCCATTTGTTTGTGTCTTCTCTGATTTCCTTGAGCAGGGTTTTGTAATTCTCCTTGAATGAACTCTTATTCACAAGTGCTACAAAGAGAAAAAATACCTAGAAATACAGGTAACAAGGGAAGTGAAGGACTTAAGGAAAACTACAAACCACTGCTCAAGGAATTCAGAGAGGACACACACAAAGCTGTTTAATTTTTAAAAAGAGAGGTGGACTGCTTCCATTATGTGAACTGACTGGACAGGAGGCTGCTTTTGTATATTCTCCAAGGGACTGAAGGGGAAAAGGTGATGATCATTAAAAATGTTGTGTTGAGCCAATGGGTGAATTTATTTTTAATCTGAAAGTGGAGAAAACTTCTGGTTTTAAAACCCAGAACCAATACAAGTAAAGATTGATATATTAGACACATGAATACAAAATACTTTTGAATGTAAAAAAATAATCAAAACAAATGACTCCTTGGGAAAAAATATTCTTAATTTGTAACAGACAAATATGAGTTTCTGAAAACAGAATAGAAAAAACAACAGTCATATAGAAAAATGAGCTAGAGATAAGAACAAACAGTTCACAGGAAAAGAGATGCAACTGTCTCTTAAACTTACGAAAAGATGTTCAACTTTGCTCATCATAGGAGAAATACAAATTAAAACTTCACTGAGATACCATTTCTTACCTATGAGGCTGGCAAACATCCAAGACTGGGACAACATACTCTCTTGGTGGAGTTGCAGGGGAGGCGTCGATGCAGGGGCTTCCCCTCTGTGGGAAGGAGTTTACAACACCTACAAAACAAGACAGACCTTGACTCCAAATCCTATGTATTTATTCTAAGGATACACTGGCAAAAATATGAAAATATGCACACACACACACAGTTGTTTATTGGCATAGCAAAAGACTGGAAACGGCCCAGATGCCCGTCAGTTTGGGCCAGTTTAAAGAAACTGGGATAGCCACACAGTGCAGCACGGTAGCTGTGAAAAGGAATGTTCACTGTCTCTAAGACTGTGGGGGAATCTTCAGGATATGTTGTTAAGTAAAAGGAGCAGGGTGGAGTGTATACAGTATGTTAAATGTCAGTTCCATTGGAATTTTACAAAAACAATGGAAACATAAATGATAAAACAATGTAAGTGGTTACCTATGGTAGAAGGAAGTGGGGGGAAAGGTGGGGGTACAGAGAGTAAGAATTAGACTTCTCCTCACTATACTTTGTTCTGTAAATTTGATTTTTTTTTTTTTGAGACAGATTCTTGCTCTGTTGCTCAGGCTAGAGTGCACGTGATCTCGCTCACTGCAGACTCTGCCTCCTGGGTTCAAGCGATTCTGCTGCCTCAGCCTCCCAAGCAGCTGGAATTACAGGTGTGTGCCACCACGCCCGGCTAATATTTGTATTTAGTAGAGACGGGGTTTCACCATGTTGGCCAGGCTGGTCTTGAACTTCTGACCTCAAGTGATCCACCTGCCTCTGCCTCCCAAACTGCTAGGATTACAGGCAAGAGCTACCACATCCATCCTTTTTTTTTTTTTTTGAGATGGAGTTTTGCTCTTGTTTCCCACACTAGAATGCAATGGCATGATCTCAGCTCACGGCAACCTCTGCCTCCTAGGTTCAAGTGATTCTCTTGCCTCAGCCTCCCAAGTAGCTGGGATTACAGGTGTGCACCATGACACCCACTCTACTGTATTTTTAGTAGAGACACGGTTTCACTGTGTTGGTCAGGCTGGTCTTGAACTCCTGACCTCAGGTGATCCACCTGCCTGGGCCTCCCAAAGTGCTGGGATTACAGGCGTGAGCGTAACCTGGGAGGCAGAGGCTGCAGTGAACAGAGATTGCACCCGTGCACTTCAGCCTGGGCAACAGAGCGAGACTCTGTCTCTAAATAAATACAGACGTAAAATACAATAAAAAAGAGTCTATCTTTTAGAGCTACATACTGAGATAGTTTTTTGAGGGAGACAAACTCTGTTGTTAGATTGAAGTAATGCAAATGTCAGAATGGGAAATTTATACTTCATCTGACAGACACTGAATAGTCCTTATGGGTACCTGAGAAAGGAAGAGGCATGGTGAAAGGACAGGGAGTGTAGAGTGCAGAAGTGGATCCACATATGTGTGGTCATTTGCTTTTCAGCAGAAATGCTAAGTTATTTCATGGGGGAAAGGACAGTCTCTTCAGGGTATAGTTTTGGAATAACTTTCCCTTCCCCCCATTACTGCATTTTGTTGTGCGTAAGTGGGCAGAAGAGGTTGGTTGGACAAGGGTCTAGCTAGGAGAGGCCCCCCCCGCAGGATGTACAGGAGTAATTTTTTCCCCAAAACAGTGAGTACTTTGACTCTGTAGTAAAAGGTTGATGTGTTTTGCTTTGGCTCATCTGTTGTCTGACCTGTGATTCTCCCACTCTGTGTCTTCCTAACCTTGGCCAGTATTTTCTTTTATTCTGCATATCACTAGAAGCAGCGAGGACACTGGTGAGAATCTAGTGATGGATGGAAAGGGATACAGAAAATTTTCAACCATCAAATAATAACCTCTGTATTTTTCTCTTCTAAAGGAAGTTGAACTTGCTCTCATTGTTTCAAATTGGTTTCCTGCATGTCCCACTGACTTAAATTAGTACAGGCATGCAAGGCCTTTCTGAGAAATGCATTGAGACTCCTGTTGATGTTGAAATCTTGCTCCATCTCTTTCTGTTTAAACCAGACCAGAGCAAAGACTTTAACAGTTTATAGGCAAATGCTTGAACTGTTTTTCTTTTTGCTTCAGTTGAAGTGGTATCTATGCAAAATTCCAAGGAGTGGGTGAGTGGAGGGAGTGCAGTAGAGCCAAGGTATTTCTTTATTATGGCTGTTCCCAGTGTCTCTTCCAGACCATGGTTCAAAGGCTCCTTTGATCAACTGATTGATGTTTCAGTGGGTTTTCTGGATTCTTCTACTGCTCTTTGTTTTTGTCTTTGTTCTATCCCTGTACCTCCCCAGACCCCTAACCCAAATCAGTAGTCAATCCCTAAGCAAGGGATCTTGAGGTCTGAGAGGCAGTGGTAGGGGTAGGGATGCTCATCTACAGAAGAAAGGACCTTGATGAGATTGCCTGAATTTTTTTTTCCTGCTTGTGTGTGTGTGTGTGGGTGTGTGTGTGGGTGTGTGTGGGTGTGTGTGCGCGGGTGTGTATGTGTGTGCGGGTGTGTGTGTGTATGTGTGTGTGTATGTGTATGTGTGTGTGCGTATGTGTGTGCGCGCGTGTGTGTGTGTGTGTATGTGTGTGTGTGTATGTATGTGTACAAGCACATGCACCTTTTCCAAGGAAAATGTAATTGCCACGTAACTTAGGACATACATAGAGTTCCCATAAACATTCATAGTACAGGCTTTGTGTGAACGTAAATTTTTACTTCTCTAGAGTAAACATCTGGGAGAGGGATTGCTGGATCACATGGTATGTATATATTTAAGAAATTTCCTAGCAAATTGGCTTTATAATATTACATTCCTATCAGCAGTAAGCAAGAGTTTTCCTTGCTCTGCATCCTGGCTAGCGCTTGGTATTATTAGTTTTTAAAATTTTAGTCATTCTGTTAGGTATTTAGGGGTATCTTAATGTAGTTTCTCATTGTATTTCCCTAATAGTTAATGATATTGAACATATCTTCAGATGCTTATTTTCTTTGGCATCGTATCTGTTCAGATCATTTATGCCCATTATTAATTGGATTGTTTTCTTGCTATTGAGTTTTGAGAGTTCCATGACGTATTTTAGATAGAATCAGATGTATGATTTGCAATTATTTTCTCCCAGCGTTTAGCTTGCCTTTTCATTCCTTTAACAGTATCTCTCGTAGAGCACGTAATTTCAGTTTTGATGAAGTACAATTTATCATTCTTTTCTTTCGTAGATTGTGGTTTTGGTGTTGTGGGTGGGAATTCTTTGCCTAGCTCCAGATCACAGAGATTTTCTACTATGTTTTTACAAAAATGTTACAGTTTTATGCTTTCTATTTAGATCTAATGTCATTTTGAGATAAATATTTTGTATGGTACTAGGATTAGTTCAAGGTTCTTTTTTTTTTTTTTTTTTTTTTTGCCTATGCATGTCTAATTATTTTTTAAAATTTTTTATGAATTTTAAATGAAACAAAAAGCTGGTTCTTTGAAAAGATAAATAAAATTGATAGATCATTGGTAAGATTAACCAAGAAAAGAAGAGAGAAGATCCAAATGGGCTCAATTAGAAATGAAATGGGAGATGTTACAACCAACACCACAGAAATACAAAAGATCATTCAAGGCTACTGTGAAAACCTTAACGCACATAAACTAGAAAACAGAGGAGATGGATAAATTCCTAGGAATATACAACTCTCCTAGCTTAAATCAGGAAGAATTAGAAACTCTGAACAGACCAATAACAAGCAGTGAGATTGAAATGGTAATAAAAAAAAATTACCAACAAAAAAAGTCCAGGACCGGATGGATTCACAGCCAAACTCTATCAGACTTCAAAGAAGAATTGGTACCAATCCTAGTGACACTATTCCACAATCTAGAGAAAGAGGGAATCCTCCCTGAATGATTCTGTGAAGCCAGTATCACCCTAATACCAAAACCAGGAAAGGCCAAAACAGAAACAGAAAACTACAGATCAGTATCCCTGATGAACATAGATGCAAAAATCCTTAACAGAATACTGGCTAACTGAATCCAGCAGCATATCAGAAAGATAAGCATATCAGAAAGATAATCCACCATGATCAAATGGGTTTCATACCAGTAATGCAGGGATGGTTTAACATACGCAAGTCAATAATTGTGATACACTACATAAACAGAATTAAAAACAAAAATCACATGATCGTCTCAATAGATGCAGAACCAGCATTTGACAAAATCCAGCATTCGTTTGTCATTAAAACCCTCAGCAAAATTGGCATACAAGGGACATACCGCAATGTAATAAAAGCCATCTGTGACAGACCCACAGCCAACATAATACTGAATGAGGAAAAGTTGAAAGCTTTCTCTCTGAGAACTGGAACAAGACAAGGATGCCCACTCTCACCACTTCTATTCAGCATAGTACTGGAAGTTCTGGCCATAGCAATCAGACAAGAGAAAGAAATCAAGGTCATCCAAATTGGTAAAGAGGAAATCAAACTGTCACTGTTTGCTGATGACATGATCGTATATCTAGAAAACCCAATAATTTTTTTTTTTTTTTTTTTTTTTTTTTGAGACGGAGTCTCGCTCTGTCACCCAGGCTGGAGCACAGTGGCGCAATCTCGGCTCACTGCTTGCCCCGCCTCCTGGGTTCATGCCATTCTCCTGCCTCAGTCTCCCGAGTAGCTGGGACTACAGGTACCCGCCACCATGCCTGGCTAATTTTTTGTATTTTTAGTATGGGTTTCACTGTGTTAGCCAGGATGGTCTTGATCTCCTGACCTCGTAATCCACCCACCTCGGCCTCCCAAAGTGCTGGGATTACAGGCGTGAGCCACTGCGCCCAGCCAAAAAACCCAGTAATGTTTTAACATCATTTGTTGAAACACTATTCTTTCTCTGTTGAATTGCCTTTGCATCTTTATAAAAAATGGGTGACCATGTTTGTGTGAGTCTATTTGTGTGTGTTTTCATCTCTTCCATTGATTTCTGTCCCTTCTATAGTAACACATCTGATTTGATCACTGAGCCTTTCTAGTAAATCTTAATATTGGCTAATTTGATTCCTCCAACTTTATTGTTCTTTTAAAAATTGTTTTGATCTGGGTCTTTTGCCTTTTCATATAAATTTTAGAATTCACTTCTCTATATCTACCCAAAAAATTATGCTGGGGTTTGGTTCAGGTTTGCATTAAATCTTGAGATAAATTTGGAAAGAGTTGACATCTGGACCATGGTTATTCCCAGTGTCTCTTCCAGATGATGGTTCTTACTTTGAATCTTTTGATCCACAAACATGTTTCTCCATTTATTTAGATGTTCTATTGTTTTTCTCATCAGTGTTTTGTAATTTATAACATAGAGGTCCTGTATGTATTTTATTAGATTGATACCTAAGTATTTCACTTTTGTTTTTGAATTACTATAATTAATCACTATAAGTGCTATTCTTTTTTTTTTTTTTTTTTTTTTTGAGACAGAGTCTCATTCTGTGCCAGGCTGGAGTGCAGTGGCACGATCTTGGCTCACTGCAACCTCTGCCTTCTGGGTTCAAGCTATTCTCCTGCCTCAGCCTCCCGAGTAGATGGGACTACAGGCATGCGCCACTACGCCCAGCTAATTTTTGTATTCTTACTAGAGATGGGGTTTCACCATGTTGGCCAGGATGGTCTTGATCTCTTGACCTTGTGATCTGCCTATCTCGGCCTCCCAAAGTGCTGGGATTACAGGTGTGAGCCACCACACCCGGCCTATAAGTGGTTTTCTTTTTATATTTTAGTTTTGTTTTCATAACTAGTATATAGAAATATGATTCATTTTGTGGGTGATTTGTATCCAGTCATTTTATTTCTCATTTATTCTATGAGTCAGTGAATAGGGACAGTTTTATTTCTTTCTAATCTATATAGCTTTTTATTTTTCCTGCCTTATTGCACTCTTAGGACTTACAGTGTGATGTGGACAGGAGTGGTAAGAGTGGACATCCTTTTCTTATTCCTGATCTTTTTTTTTTTTTTTTTTTTTTGAGACAGGGTCTCACTCTGTCGCTCAGGCTGGAGTGCAGTGGTGCAATGATGACTCCCTACAGCGTCAAACCTCCTGGGCCCAATTGATCCTCCCACCTCAGCTTCGCAAGTAGCTGGCGCTATAAGCACACCACCACACCTGGCTAACCTTTTAGATTTTTTGTAGAATCGGTGCCTTGCTATGTTGTCCAAGCTGATCTTGAACTCCTGGGCTTAAGCAGTCTTCCTGTGTTGGCCTCTCAAAGTGCTGAGATTACAGGCATGAGCCACCTGGTCTGGCCTCTTATTCTTCATCTTATAGAGAAAGTGTTTGATCAGTCACCATTAAGTATGATGTGAGCTGTAGGTTTTTGTAAATGTCCTTTCCAGGTTGAGGATACTCTCTTCTACTCCTAATTCACTGAGAAATTTTATCATGAATTGGAGTTGAGTTTTGTCAGATGCTTTTTCTGTATTAATTGACAGGATCTATGATTTTTCTTTTTTAGGTTGTCAATATGTTGGATTACAGTGGTTGATTTTCAGATATTGAACCACCTTTCCATTGTCATGATAAAATCACATTTGGTTCTGGTGTATTATTCTTTTTATATATTGTTGGATTCAATTTGCTAATATTTCATTGAGTGTTTTTGCATCTGTGTTCATGAGGGATATTGGCCTGCAGTTTTCTTTTCTTGTACTCTTGACTGGTCACTATAAAGGTAATTCTGGTCTTATAAACTGAGTTGGGAGGTGTTCCCTTCTAGAAGAGAAGGTTTTCTGGAAGAGATGATGTAGAATTGGTATTATTTCTTCTTTAAATGTTTGATAGAATTCACATGTGAAACCTGGGCCTAAAAATTTCCTTTTCAGAAGGTTTTTAACTACAAATTTAATTTCATTAAATTTCTAGTACTATTTATGCTATCTCTTTCATTCTGAGAGAGTTTTGGAAGTTTATACTATTCATACCATTTTTTTTAATCTAAGTTGTTGAATTTATCTGTATAGAGTTGTTCATCATATTCACCATGTTTTTTAATGTTTTCATCCTTTTTAGTGATGATTTCATTCCTGATGTTGGTAAGTTGTTCTTTTTCTTTGTCCATCTGGCTAGAGGTTTGTCACTTTTATTGATCTTTTCAAAGAGTCACCTTTTGGTTTTGCTGATTCTTCTCGGTTGTTTTTCTTGCTTACAGTTTAATAGATTCCTGATCTTATTTCTATTATTTCCTTCTTCTACTTGCTTTGGAATTTATTTTGCCCTTCTTTTTCCAGTTTCTTAAGGTAGCAACTTAGCTTATTGATTTGAGACCTTTCTTCTATTCTAACAAGCATTTAATGGCATAAATCTCCCTTAAGCGCTGCTTTGGCTGTGCTCCACACATTATTTATTTATTTATTTGTTTATTTATTTGTTTATTTTTGTGAGATGGAGTCTCACTCTGTCGCCCAGGCTGCATTGCAATGGTGCGATCTCAGCTTACTGCAACCTCTGCCTCCTGTGTTCAAGCAATTCTCCTGCCTCAGCCTCCCGAGTAGCTGGGACTACAGGCGTGTGCCACCACGCCTGGCTAATTTTTTTGTATTTTTAGTAGAGACAGGGTTTCACTGTGTTAGCCAGGCTGGTCTTGAACTCCTACCTCAGGTGATCCTCCTGCCGCGGCCTCCCAAAGTGCTGGGATTACAGGCGTGAGCCAATGTGCCTGGCCACTCCACATATTTTGATATATTATGTTTCCATTTTTATTCATTTTGATGTCTTCTAATTTTCTTTGGGACTTTCTCTTTGATCCATGGACTGTTTAGATGTGTGTTGTTTGAGCTGCAGTTGTTGGGAGATGCTCCTCTTACCTTTCTATTATTAATTTTTAGTTAATTCACTTATATCAAAGGACACTTTTTTGTGATTTAAATTATTTTCGTTTTCTAAATTAAGATTTTTGTCTCAGGATATGGTGTATCTTGGTGAAAGTTCCATGTGTACTTTAAAAGAATATCTATTCCTAGCCTGGCACAGTGGCTCACACCTGTAATCCCAACATTTTGGGAGGTCAAGGCAGGAGGATTGCTTGAAACCAGGAGTTTGAGACCAGCCAGGGCAACAAAGCAAGACTCTGTCTCTACAAAAAAAATTTTTTTTTTTTTTTTGAGACGTAGTCTCGCTCTGTTGCCCAGGCTGGAGTGCAGTGGCCGGATCTCGGTTCACTGCAAGCTCCGCCTCCCAGGTTTACGCCATTCTCCTGCCTCAGCCTCCTGAGTAGCTGGGACTACAGGCGCCCGCCACCTCGCCTGGCTAGTTTTTTGTATTTTTTAGTAGAGACGGGGTTTCACCATGTTAGCCAGGATGGTCTCGATCTCCTGACCTTGTGATCCGCCCGTCTCGGCCTCCCAAAGTGCTGGGATTACAGGGTTGAGCCACTGCGCCCGGCCTACAAAAATTTTTAAAAATTAGCTGGGTGTGGTGGCACATGCCTGTGGTCCCAGCTACTTAGGAGGCTGAGGTGGGAGGATCACTTGAGCCTAGGAGTTCAAGGCTGCAATGAGCTATGGTTGTGCTGCTGCACTCCAGCTTGGGTGACAGAGCAAGACCCTGTCTCTAAAAAACAAACAAAAAGAAAATAAGAAGCTGCATGTGGTGTCTCACACCTGTAATGCCAGCACTTCGGGAGGCCTAGGTGGGAGGCTCACTTGAGGTCATGAGTTCGAGACCAGCCTGGTCAACATGGTGAAACCCTGTCTCTACTAAAAATACAAAAATTAACTGGGCATGGTGGCATGCAACTGTAGTCCCAGCTACTCAGGAGGCTGAGGCAGGAGAATTGCTTGAACCTGGGAGGAGGAGGTTACAGTGAGCCGAGATTGCGCCGCTTACTCCAGCCTGGGCGATAGAGCGAGTCCCGTCTTACAAAAAAAGAAAACAACAAACAAAAGAAAACCAAAGCTAAGTTTATAAGAAAGAATATCTATTCTGCTGTTATTGGACGGAGTTGTCTATCCAAGAATCTCCTTCCCCTTTCCTTCTGTGTTATAGTTGTTTTATATATTACATCTGCAAAGATTGAAAATCTCATCAGACAATCCTATGTTTGCTTTCAGTTGTCAAACACATTTTAAATAACTGAATAACAAAAAGATAATATCTACTTACCCAGATATTTACCATTTCTGTTCTTTCTTCATTTCTGATGTTTCAGGTTTCCTTGTGGTTTCGTTTTCCTTTTATTTGAAGAGCTTTCTTTAGAAATTATTTTAGAGCAAGATTTGTTGACAAGAAATTCTCTCAATTTACATTCATTTCAGAGTATCTTTATTTCACCATCTCAATAAAAATTAATAAAAATAAAAAATAAAAATGCTTGTTTCTTCCCCTGGCCTCCAAGGTTTTTATTTTGAAATCCACCGTCATTCAAATTATTCTTCCTTATAAGCAACAGAAGGATTTCTGCGACTGTTTTCAAGAATTTTTACTTTGTCTTCAGTTCTTAGTATTTGATTATGATTTGTCTTGGAATTGACTTGTTTGAGTTTATCATTTAAGCTTTGCCCATCATCTTGGGTGTGTAAGTTTATGTATTTTGCCAATTTTGTGGGGTTTTTGACCCTATGTCTTCAAACATTTTCTTCTGTACTACAGCTTTTCTCTCTCTCTGGGACTCTTAATGACAAAATATTAGACCTTTTAGTATCAGTTCACAGATCCCTGGGGCTTTGAGCATTTTTCTTCAAAAATATTTTCTGTTTTTCAGATTGGATTTTATTGCTATACCTTCAAGTTCACTGACTCTTTAGTCCAGAGGTTTCCAACCCCCATGCTGTAGACCAGTATTGGTCTGTGGCCTGTTAGGAATCTGGCTGCATCACAGGAAGTGAGCAGCCAGAAGTGACCGTTACGGCCTGAGCTCCACCTCCTGTCAGATCAGTGGCGGCATTAGATTCTCGGAGGAGCTCAAACCCTATGGTGAACTGTGCATGCGAGCAATCTAGGTTGCATGCTCCTTATGAGAATCTAATGCCTGATGATCTGAGATGGAACAATTTCGTCCCGAAACCATCTCCCCCCACATCCCCCAGGTCTGTGGAAAAATTGTCTTCCTCAAAACTGGTCCCTGGTGCCAAAAAGGTTGGGGACTGCTGCTTAAGTCTCTTACTTCTAATCTGCTATTGAGCCTATCGAGTGAGGTGTTTTTAAAAAGTCTTGGTTATTATATTTTTCAGGTTTAAGTTTTTAATTTGTTTCTGCTTTATATCTTCTATTTATTTGCTGAGATCTTCTGTCTTTTAATTTATATCAATACAGTTAACCATTACTTCCTTGAGCATTTTTATAACTACTTTAAAGTCTTTGTCAGATAATTTCAATATCTCTGTCGTCATTCCACAGTCATTTGTTGACTGTCTTTTCTCACATGAGTCAAGATTTTCTTGATTATTCATATACCAAGTAATTTTGGATTGTATCCTGGGCATTTTGAATATTATGAGACTTTGGGTCTTATTTAAAACCAAAGATAACGTTTTTGTTGTTTTCAGCAAATGATGAGTGCATTTTAGGGCTAGGCTACAAGTGCTGAATAGCTTTCTGTAAGTTTAGTTTCAGCGTCTGTTCTGTGTTTAAAGACTTGGCATTGTTGTTGGGACCTGTCCCACGTGTGCACCACCCACTTGCCAGTCTGGGACCCGGGTGGTGGTCTGTCCTGTAGTGTTTGGAATACTGCTTGGGATCAGATCTCCACATTGTAGCTTGGGGACGAGCTCAGGAGTTTGTAGACATCTTTATGGGGTCACGGACCCTCCCTCTCTGCAGTCTGCCTAGTACTTTCTCATTCTCTGAGCCTCCTTTTTTTGGTCTCATGGCAAGAAAACTGAGGCTTTTATTACTCGTCTCTGTCACACACTCTCCACAGCTGTGTCCATTTCCAGGGCCAAGCAGCAGGAGTAAAAACTTACCCATTTTATTCACCAAAACTGAATGGAATTGAGAAATATTTTCAAACTGTAAGTGGAATATTTATCTTACGTGGAAGAAATACAGTAATGTGTCGCTAAATGATGGGGATGCATGCTGAGAAAGCGTTATGTGATGTTGTCATTGTGCGGACGTCATAGACTGCGTTGTGCGGACGTCATAGACTGCGTTGTGCGGACCTAGCTGGTATAGCCTCCTACGCACCTGGGCTAAATGGTGCGCTACACACCTGTACAGCATGTGGCTGCTCTGACTACTGCAGGCAAAAATATCACACAGAGGTAACTACGTATCTAAACATAGTAAAAGTACAGTAAAAATACAGTGTTATAAGCTTATGGGACCACAGTCACATACATGGCCCGTCATTGATGAAACGTTCTTATCCAATGCATAGTTGTAATGCTTAAGAAGAAATAAATGTAGGTGATAAGAAAATGTTGACATCTTCAAAATGTTCATGCTTGTC
Source organism: Piliocolobus tephrosceles (assembly GCF_002776525.5). Taxonomy (NCBI): domain Eukaryota; kingdom Metazoa; phylum Chordata; class Mammalia; order Primates; family Cercopithecidae; genus Piliocolobus; species Piliocolobus tephrosceles. Next base: position 111,042,402 of record NC_045447.1, on the reverse strand, counting down.
CCCAAAACTTACTTGTATGCCAATAAGTGTATGTTGTTTGGAGCCTGGGGAGTGGGGTGCCAAGGGCTACGGATTTTCACTGTTTCTGTCATCAGGTAGGGTTGTCTCTGCTTTATTTGATGTGGCTTTTTCTTTTCTCTCTCTCTCTCTTTTTTTTTTTTTTTTTGAGAAGCTCCGCCTCCCGGGTTCACGCCATTCTCCTGCCTCAGCCTCCCCAGTAGCTGGGACTACAGGCGCTGCCACCACGCCCGGCTATTTTTTTGTATTTTTAGTAGAAACGGGGTTTCACCGTGTTAGCCAGGATGGTCTCCATCTCCTGACCTCGTGATCTGCTGGTCTCTGCCTTCTAAAGTGCTGGGATTACAGGCGTGAGCCACCGCGCCCGGCCTGGATGTGGCCTTTTCATGGTGCACCAGTGTGGGGGGCACATCATCAAGGAAGTGGTACCCCCACCCTGTGACACTCGGTCTCTCAGGTTGGTCAGAGGCCAGGGCACTTGGTCCTTTGTTCTCCTCAGGCCCGCCCTGGCCTGGAAGCTCCAGAAAACACTTGGAATGTAAGGGAGACCACTGGCCACACCTGGGCCGCGGTGAGCAGGCCCTGATGCAGCCATGTCTTTAAATGCTGTCACCTTTCTTCCCTTCTGTCTTACGAGTGGCACTGCCATCTATTGAGTAACTTAAGACACAAACTTCCATGTTAGCCTGAACTCTTGCTAACCTCCCGTTCACTCTATCAGTCAGGCAGCAAGCACTGTCTCCTCTTCCTCCAAGTCTTCCTGAAGTCGGTCCTCTCCTTTCCCCTCTGCAGATGCTTTCTGCATAGAGCCTCCGTCATCTCAGGCTTCCTTTGAGGGACCTTGGGGTCCCTGCCTCTGGCCCTGTTCCCCTCCAGTTCATTCTCTGTACTACTGTCAGAATCTTCCTTCTGTAATGCAGACCTGATTAACCTGCCTGAAAAACAACTAGCATTGGTTTCTTGTCACCTTGGCATGACACACCGGTGTCCCTGGTGCACTTCACTCAGCAGAAACACTGATCTCTGTCCTGTCCTGATTCCTCCGTGCTCCAGGGTTTCTCAGGCCTCTGCACTTCTCACATCTTGTTCCTCCTACTTGGCCCCCCCTTCCTGTTTCCCCACCCCACTTTCCTGCTGCCTGGCAAGCTTCTACTCATCCTTGAATCCACTTCAGGAATGTCGTCCTCTGTGGCCTGTCTTTGATCACCTAGAGTGAGTTAATTCCAGCCTCCAATCCTCGTAGGGTCTGTGTGTGCTTGCTGACCTTTTTGTACTCTATTTTGTTGGGTCTGTGTCAGTGTCTCCGAGACTTGGTTCTCAAGGAGCTCAGATCTGCTGTGTCTTACTATGTCCTCAGTGCCGGGCACGGTGTCCGGCATCTAGAAGAGGCTCAACCAGAGGATGAGCCGTCAGTTCGCTGTTGTTACCATACGGCTTCCCCAGCCTCCTGGGCAGGCTGGGGATCAGACATAGAATGCCCGTGAGCCTTTGAAACCAAGGTTTTGGTGGATATTAAACTCACTTGGGATATTTAACCCAACTTGCTTTATTATCTCATCTAATATTGCTCTAATGATTATGACTCTCGAATACCCCATTACTGTTCAGAAAGGAAAAGACTGTACTGTTGCATTGCTTTTTCTCTCATAATCCAAACTGTAGTATTTGCACTTGACTTTTGGTTTCCCTCAAATATACCTTCCCATCATCTTATATATGCCTTGGTGTTATTTTTTAAGTTATTGCTATCTTTTTGTTGGTAAGTTATTTAAAGATATTGCTATCTTTTGTTGTTAAATTTAGATAAAGTTATTCCTTCATCTGACTATATCTGGGCTATTTATTTTTCTCCATGGAGTTGCTCAGTCATGCCTGGCATATCATTTATTTTCTTAAAGGAGGATATTTATTAGTTTCATTTTGTATTTTGAGGCGGAGTCTCCCTCTGTCGCCCAGGCTGGAGCACAGTGATGCGATTCGGCTCACTGCAACCTCCACCTCCCAGGTTCAACTGATTCTTATTCTTCAGCCTCCCGAGTAGCTGGGATTACAGGCACTCACTATCATGCCCAGCTAATTTTTCTGTTTTTAGTAAAGATGGGATTTCACCATGTTGGCCAGGCTGGTCACTAACTAGTAGTTTTAATTTTTGAGAAGCCCCCTGTTCCCTTCTAAGAAAAAAAGAGAGGAGGCAAAAAATCCAGTTACTTTGAAAGGAAATCTATTTATTTATTTTTTCTTTTTAATTATACTTTAAGTTCTAGGGTACATGTGCACAGTGTGCAGGTTTGTTACATATGTATACATGTGCCATGTTGGTGTGCTGCACCCATTAACTCGTCATTTACATTAGGTATATCTCCTAATGCTATCCCTCCCCCCTCCCCCCACCCGACGACAGGCCCCGGTGTGTGATGTTCCCCTTCCCGAGTCCAAGTGATCTCATTGTTCAGTTCCCACCTATGAGTGAGAACATGCAGTATTTGGTTTTCTGTTCTTGCGATAGTTTGCTGAGAATGATGGTTTCCAGCTGCATCCATGTCCCTACAAAGGACATGAACTCATCCATTTTTATGGCTGCGTAGTATTCCATGGTGTATATGTGCCACGTTTTCTTAATCCAGTCTGTCATTGATGAACATTTGGGTTGGTTCCAAGTCTTTGCTATTGTGAATAGTGCCGCAATAAATACGTGTGCATGTGTCTTTATAGCAGCATGATTTATAATCCTATGGGTATATACCCAGTAATGGGATGGCTGGGTCAAATGGTATTTCTAGTTCTAGATCCTTGAGGAATAGCCACACTGTCTTCCACAATGGTTGAACTAGTTTACAGTCCCACCAACAGTGTAAAAGTGTTCCTGTTTCTCCACATCCTCTCCAGCACTGAAAAGAAATTTATAATTGACACATAATATTATACATATTTATGGGATATAATGTGATGTTTCAGTGCATGTATATGTAGTATAATGGTCAAATCGGAGTAATTACCACGTCCATCACTTTAAGCATTTGTCGTTTCTTTGTGGGGACAACATTCAAAATCTTCTCTTCAAGTTTTCTTGAAATATATACTACGTTGTTATTTGCTGTAGTCACCCTACTGTGTAATGGAACCCGGAACTTATTCTTCCAGTCTAACTGTAACTGTGTACCTGCTGACCAACCTTTCCTGTCCCCTCCTTCCCATGCTGGCATATTATTTAAATCCACAGACACATATTGAATAGCCACTTTGTGCCAGAAACTCTTGGCACTGGGGTACAAGACAAATCCAACATCTGTGCCCTGGAAGAACTCATCGTCTCAGGGGGCAGATGGGTCTGTTCCTAGGGCCGCTGTGAGGCTGGAGCAGGCTGGATGTGGGCTGTCTGTGGGAGTGGGGTTCAGGTAGGATGGTATGGAGCCTCTGAGACCAGGATACAAGTTACCTGAGGCAGTCAGTGAGTGCCTTGTGGAAATAGAAAAGTGACCATTTCAGAAAAAAAAGATGAAGAAGTCCAAGAATTTAATTATTCATTCAATCAATTAACAAATATTTATTGAACACCTACTGTGTGCAAGTACTATTCCAGGTGCTCAGAACAAAGCCCATTGCATATGGAACTTGAGTTCTGCTAGGGGAGACAAATAGGCAGGCCTATGAATATTTAATATGTTCTCAGGTAATGAAAGCACTATGAAGAAAAATAAAGCAGAGAAAGGAAACTTGGGAATAAGGAACCTGCTGCTTTCTATGAGCTATTCAGGTGGGACCTTCGGAGAATGTGGTGTTCCAGCACAGACAAGACACAGGATCAGGTGGGGCAGAGCCCCTGGTGGGAAGCACCTTGCAAGCTGGGACAACTGCAGGAAGACCAGACTGCTGGTGTTGAATGAACGAGGGGAAAAGTGGTAGGAAGTAAAACTGGAGAAGTTGCTGAGGACCCAATTCCATGGGGTGTTATAGGGTTTTTATTCTGAGCAATTTGTGGGGAGCCATTTGAAGGTTTTAAGTAGGGAGGAACATGATTTGAGGTGTGCCTTGAAAAGATCATGCTGGAGCCGGGCGCAGTGGCTCAAGCCTGTAATCCCAGCACTTTGGGAGGCTGAGACGGGCGGATCACAAGGTCAGGAGATCGAGACCATCCTAGCTAACACGGTGAAACCCCGTCTCTACTAAAAATATAAAAAAACAGCCGGGCGAGGTGGCGGCGCCTGTAGTCCCAGCTACTCGGGAGGCTGAGGCGGGAGAATGGCGTGAACCCGGGAGGCGGAGCTTGCAGTGAGCTGAGATCCGGCCACTGCACTCCAGCCTGGGCGTCAGAGCAAGACTCCGTCTCAAAAAAAAAAAAAAAGAAAAGAAAAGATCATGCTGGGTAGATACCTAATTTGGGGGAACGGGAGAGGAAAGGGGCAGGGAAGAGCAGGCATACAAGTTTAAAAGCTAATAGAGAAATCTACATGTGAGATCATGGTAGCTTGGACTAGAATTGGTAATGGTGAGAAGTGTTCACATTTGGGATATTTTGAAGAGCTGTTGGGATTTTGGAGTGGATTGTATCTAAGATGTGAGAGAAAAAGAAGTCAAGAACAATTTCAAGATTTGGTGCCATTTTGTTGAGGTAGGGCTGGGCAGGGGAAGAATAAGGTTGTAGGAGAAAATCAAGGTTGATTTTAAATGTATTGAGACTGGGCCAGGTGCAGTGGCTCACGCCTGTAATCTCAGCACTTTGGGAGGCTGAGTGGGTGGGGGGTGGTGGGTCACCTGAGGTCAGGAGTTTGAGACCAGCCAGGCCAACATTGTGAAACTCCATTTCTATTAAAAATACAAAAATTAGTTGGGTGTGGTGTCGGGTGCCTGTAATCCCAGCTACTGGGGAGGCTGAAGCAGGAGAGTCACCTGAACCTGGGAGGTAGAGATTGCAGTGAGCTGAGATGGCGCCATCGCACTCCCGCCTAGGCGATGAGAGTGAGACTCCATCTAAAAAAAAAAAAATAAATGTTTTGAGTCTGAAATGCCTAGTGGAAATATAGCTGGAGTTCAAGAGGCAGCCCATGACTACAGATCTGAATTTGCAGAGCCTTCAGGATACAGATGGTATTTGACGTCATGAAAGTGGAGGGGCACATCCTGGAGGGAGGTGGAAAGGTCAGTGGTGTGCAGCCTGAGCTGTGGTGTCAGGAATCTCCGCTGTCGAGAAGCAGAAGTTATGAGGACTGTGGGATTTGGTTCAGTGGGGGTCACTGGTGACCTGGAAGAAGGCAAGTGTGATAGAATATTGGGAAAAGAAGCTTAACTGGGGTGAGTTGAGGAGAGAGGGCAGGGCAAGAAAGTTGAGACATCAAGTACAGGCAGTGCTTTCAGGGGGTCCTACTGTAAGATTAAAGAAACAGGGAAGTTGCTGGAGAAGGATGGGAGGTCAACTGAGGATGTTTTAAAGGCACCGTCTATCAGAGCACATTTGTGTGCTGAAGAGAATAACCTGGGCAAAGAGAAAGCAGCTGACTGGGCACGGCGGCTCACGCCTGTAATCCCAGCACTTTCCAAGGCCGAGGTGGGAGGATTGCTTGAACCCAGGAGTTCAAGATCAGCTTGGAAAACAAAGTGAGATTCCATCTTTACAAAAATTTTTAAAAATTGGCTTGGCATGGTGGTGTGTACATGTGTTCTCAGCTACTCGGGAGGCTGAGGTGTGAGGATCACTTCAGCCTGGAAGGTTGAGGCTGCAGTGAGCCAGGGACAGCCCCGCTGCTCTCCAGCCTGGGTGACAGAGCAAGACTCTGTCTCTGAATGAATGAATGAATGAAGCTGATGAGAGTGGGGAGGATAGTGGGTGATTGCAGTGACCATGTTCGCTGAGGTGGTGGGAGGGGTGGAGATCTAGAATCGGAGTAAAGTGGGTCTTTGATGAACACACGGGTTTACCCACTATCAAAGACGGGGAGGCACATGTGGAGGTGGCTGCAGGGAGGTTGGTAGATTTGGTGGTTCCCTTTGTGTACACACACACCCCCACCCTCCCGCCATGCCTGCAGTGCAGGGTACAAGGAGGAAATGATGAGATATGAAGCTGGAAAGGTGGGTGGGGAATGGATATCGTGGAGAGGCTCTTTCACCCACCTAAGGAGTTTGGATCTCATTCTGTGGGCAGAGGGAGCCCTAGTGGCTGGTAAGTGTGGGAGGAGCCGGATCTTCTGTGGGATGTGGAGGCAGCAGAAACTCCAGTGGGGCTGGGCTGGCTGGAAACCTGGGGCCCAGAGGCTGCTGCCGGGGCCAGGTGCACTCTGCTTCTGTATTCCGTCAATATGTTGTTAACACGTACGTTTCTGAAATTGAACAGATTCTTATAGATGACTGAAGAAAGTGAAATTAATTCAAGTAGTAATGAAGCGGAACTATGTTAGCTGCCAGGCAAGCGGCTGATTCCCTTTAGTAAGTTGAATCATTAATGGGTTGGGAGATTTAGACCTTCGTGTGCGGTAAGGGAGGAAACAGATACGAGTGGGAGAAAATGTGAGGTATGTTGGAAGCAAAACAATCTCATTAGTTACTCTTAATACCCTCAGACCTTGTGTGGGCACCGTTGATATCTTTTAACAGATGAAGGAGGAGAGTCCAGGGCATTTCAGTCACCGCTCCTAGCACCCAGAAAATCAATTGCTAGACCTAGGATTTAAAGGGTGTTCTTGAATTTCTAGTTCTTCACTTGGTCCTTGGACTGAAGCAAAGTGAGAAATCTTGGCGATAAACCGCCTGCAGGATTGGGGACATATCGCTTAGGCTTTAATGTTCAGGTCCGCACTATTTCACGTGATTTCTACAATCTCAAGTGGGAGTTACTTGGCTACCAGCACCAGGGGAAATGTAACACTGCCGTTACTCATTTGATCCCATTTTAAGGCCCTCTCTGGAAGATAAGGTCTTGCCAGCATATACTTGGTTAATGAGTACAACATGGAGCTTGGGCCAGCGCGGTGGCTCACGCCTGTAATCCCAGCACTTTGGGAGGCCAAGGCGGACAGGTCACAAAGTCAGGAGGTTGAGACCAGCCTGGCTAATATGGTGAAACCCTGTCTCTACTAAAACTACAAAAGTTAGGCTGGGCGCGGTGGCTCACGCTTGTAATCCCAGCACTTTGGGAGGCCGAGGCGGGTGGATCATGAGGTCAGGAGATCAAGACCATCCTGGCTAACACGGTGAAACCCTATCTCTACTAAAAATACAAAAAATTAGCCGGATCTGGTGGTGGGCACCTGGAGTCCCAGCTACTTGGGAGGCTGAGGCAGGGGAATGGCGTGAACCCGGGAGGTGGAGCTTGCAGTGAGCTGAGATCACACCACTGCACTCCAGTCTGGGCGACAGAGCGAGACCCCGCCAAAAAAAAAAAAAAAAAAATTATAATAATAAAAATTAGCCAGGCGTGGTGGCACGTGCCTGTAGTCCCAGCTACTTGGGAGGCTGAAGCAGGAGAATCACTTGAACCCGGGAGGCAGAAGTTGCAGTGAGCCGAGATCACACCATGACACCCCAGCCTGGGCGACAGAGGGAGACTCCGTCTCAAAAAAAAAAAACAGGCCGGGCGTGGTGGCTCAAGCCTGTAATCCCAGCACTTTGGGAGGCCGAGACGGGCGGATCACGAGGTCAGGAGATCGAGACCATCCTGGCTAACACGGTGAAACCCCGTCTCTACTAAAAAATACAAAAAACTAGCCGGGCGAGGTGGCGGCGCCTGTAGTCCCAGCTACTCCGGAGGCTGAGGGAGGAGAATGGCGCAAACCTGGGAGGCGGAGCTTGTAGTGAGCTGAGATCTGGCCACTGCACTCCAGCCTGGGCGACAGAGCGAGACTCCGTCTCAAAAAAAAAAAAAAAAACAAAACCGAAAAAACAAACATGGAGCTTGACTCGGAGATGGCTGTGACTGCTCCACTTCCTCTCCTGTGAATGCCCTGCCAAGCTAATAGCCCAGGTAAGAGGGGACAGCATTATTATAGTTATGTCTACACATTTTATTTTATTTTATTTATTTATTTATTTTTGAGATGGAGTTTCACTCTTGTCGCCTAGGCTGGAGTACAACGGTGTGATCTCGGCTCACTGCAACCTCCACCTCCTGGGTTCAAGTGATTCTCCTGCCTCAGCCTCCCACGTAGCTGGGATTACGGGCACGTGCCACCACACGCAGCTAATTTTTTGGGTATTTTTAGTAGAGATGGGTTTTACCCTGTTGGCCATGCTGGTCACGAACTCCTGACCTCAGGTGATCCACTTGCCTCGGCCTCCCAAAGTGATGGGATTACAGGCGTGAGCTACCACACCTGGCCAAGTCTAAACATTTTAAGATGCATCCTGAGTTCAGAAATGCTAAAATTAGGCAGGGGTAGGAATAGTAAGGTGAGAAAGTGTGTCTTAGGACTAGGAATTGGGGGTAGCTCAAATTTGTTTAACATGAAATTCTGGAAAAGGTTGTCCTTTAAAAATAAACTTATATTTTCGTTGAAGTTTAGTTTTAAGTGTTTTACTGCTAATCCTGACTCCAAAGTTTGGTTTTAGGGTTAAATGAGAGAGTGTATGTAAGGCATTTAAAGCAGTCCTAGCACTTAGTGAAGGCTCAATAGATACTCATTGTAATTTGTAATTACTGTTATAATATTTTTCTTAATATACTTTCCAGGGAGCAGCAGATTTTTTGAAGTATTCCCAATTGTTAAATGTTACCTTTTACTTGGTAACCTTTTTTCTTTTCTTTCTTTTTTTTTTTTTTTTTTTGCAGTAATATCTTCAAATACTTTAGAACAGTGGTCTCCAACCTTTTGGCATTGGGGACCTGTTTTGTGGAAGACAGTTTTTCCACGGGGGTGGGGAGGAGGGCATGGTTTAGGGGTGAAACTGTTCCACTTTGGATCATCAGGCATTAGAGTCACATAAGGAGCTTGCCACCTAGATCCCTCTCATGCACAGTTCACAGCTGGGTTTGTGCTCCTATGAGAATCTAATGCCAGGCCTGGCGCAGTGGCCTACGCCTGTAATCCCAACACTTTGGGAGGCCGAGGCGGGTGGATCACCTGAGGTCAGGAGTCCGAGACAAGCCTGGCCAACATGGCGAAACCCCGTCTCTACTAAAATTACAAAAATTAGCCAGGCGTGGTGGCACGAGCCTGTAATCCCAGCTCCTCAGGAGGCTGAGGCAGGAGAATTGCTTGAACCTGGGAGGTGGAGGGTACAGTGAGCTGAGATCGCACCACGGCACTCCAGCCTGGGCGAAAGAGTGAGACTCCATCTAAAGAAAAAAGACAATCTAATGCCACTGCTGATCTCACCGGAGGCAGAGCTCAGGCAGGAGTGTTCGCTTGCTGAGGTTCACCTCCTGCTGTGCAGCCTGGTTCCCACCAGTCCCCAGCCTGCGAGATGAGGACCTCTGCTTTAGAAGTATTTCTAATTGTAAAAATGTTACTTTTTAGTTGGTGGCATATTTTTTATTAGCAAGAAGACATAGATTTTAAATTAAATTATTAGTATGCAAAAAAAAAAAAAAAAGAACTTATTGAATGCCTAATTGAGCGTGGCACTGGCCCAGTGCTCATTAGAGAAAACCTCTCTTACCCGCAGATGTGGCCCTGCCTGTTGGCTGTTATAACCCATGGCAGACACCACAGAAATGGCCAGTAACATCGAGCCTATCATAATGTGCACATATGCCCAAGTCGCTTCTGAGCAGTGTACCTTTCATCCTCATTTCGTCTTCCCAGCACCCCCCGGAGTTAGGGACTCATATCATTTCCTTTTCAGAGAGAAACACTCAGAAGCCCATATACTCAGCTGGCAATAGTAGAGTGGAACTGGAGCTCACCACCCGGCTCCAGAGTGGTGCCCTTAATTACGATGCTGCACAGCCTCTTTCTGATACGAGGCAAACGCTATTGGTTGCCCACCCAACAGCCAGTCCCTTGCTGAAAAAGCCTCGATTTTGTGTGGTTGTTTACCCCTCCCTGTGTGTCTTTGTGAAGGCGAATCTGGTCCACAGTTCTGTGAGCTCATCCTGGATCATGTAAGTTGATCATGGTGTTCCATTTCTCCTTGCCAAGGATTCGGTTAGGGACATTTGACGAGATTCTGGCTGCGCGAATATGAGGAGTAACTCTCTGCAGGCTTCTCAGAAAACTTTCTTCACAGAGAGACATAGACATAAACGGAAGGACCCCTCTCGTCCTCCCCTGACCTGCTCACACCTAGCAGTGTGGCAGCCATCTTGTACCAGCCTGGGGATGACGCCGATGCCAAGTAAGACACTACCAAGAAAATGACGGAGAAGCAGAGCTCTGGCAGTCTGTACCTGCAGGCACCCATCCCTGTGCCTTTCCTTCTGTGAGAGAAAAAGACCCTTCATCGCTTAGGCCAGTTTGAATGGGTTTTCTGTTACTGGCAGCCAAAGCGGTGCTAATTTGGAGCGTCCCTGCAGGCGCGCCTTGGCATGCAAAGGGTGACCGGTAGGCTGAGATCTAGACACCCTCAGCCAGAGTCCCACGCCCGTTACCTCCACCACTAGGAGCCTCGTTTAATCAGGGAATATGCAGATGTTTTTTCTCTTTGTATCATGGCATTTTAAAGAGTGGGAAGCATTGTCTTAACTGATCAAAAACATGTAATGGGAATGTTCTGTGTCAGTATGCATCGATAATATTTTAAAGAATAAATGTACGTTTCTAAGAAAACGTCTTTTGCCCCTCATTCTTTGGGCTGGATGATTCCCTCCAGACCTCATTCAAGTATGATTTCCTCTGAAGAGCTTTCCCTAACTTCACCGGCCATTACTTGCTCTCTCCTCAGAAGATTCTTAGTATTTCTGTTAGCACGTACATCCCTGTGATGTGATGATTGGTCTTTCAAGTCGGTCTTTGCCAGTGGACTGTAAACTCTAGAGAGAAAGTAGTTCCTTGTTGAGAATGGCTGTCAGCTCAGAACAAGCTCAGCTGTAGTAGCTAAATTAACCTAGATGTGGTAGTCATGCTAGATACTGTGACTCCTACAATACTGATTCTCAGTCCTCGCTGCTTTTTAACCACGTCCTGATTCCCATCCCTGGAGGTGGTGATGTATTTGGTGTGGGCCACTGCCCAGACATTGGTGCTTTAAAGGCCCCGGTGATTCCAGCGTGCAGACAAGTAGGGAAGAGAGTTGCAGGAAGGGAGTGACTAGCCAGAGGGAAAGACAACAAAGACCATTTGAGAATTGTGATGGCAGTGGATGTGAAACAGATCAGCAGCACTAGATGTCACTGGGTCCAGAGAATCCAACAAGGAGCTGGTCACAGTAGCCCTGATCAGAGATGATGAACCCAGAACAAGGGTGGACCCCGTAGACATAATAATTTGAGCGGCTGCTATGGGAGATGCCTTATGTCAGTGTCATCTTAGGCAGTTCTCCTCATCCTGCCTATACCAGAGAAGCCTTTTAAAAATACAAGTACTTGGATCCCACCCCAGAGATTCTGATTAAATTGATCTGGGGTGGCTTCTAGGCAGCAGTACTTTGAAATTTTTTTAAAGGTCCCCGGATGACTTTAATGAGTTGCCAAGGTTGGGAATTACTGCCTTGGAAGAACAGCAGTAGGACTCAACCCTAGTTCAACGTCAGTATCACAGGCTTCCTGACTTGAGATGTGGAGGAGAGGTTTGCATAGACCAGGGTGGGAAGAAGGGTAGCTGGGAGTTGGGCATAGGGTAAGGAACAAGGAGAGAAGATAGATAGCTTCTGCATGGAGTTCAGTTTGAACTGACAGTGGGATCGGACATCGTGACAACTTTTGGCTGTGTGTTTTACACAGGCCTAACGAAGGTAAGCTGGAAGACTGAAAGCAGAGTTTCTCAATGTGGCTCATAGACCACTGGGGATGCCCCCACCATACCCCAAAGTCAGTTAGGTGACCTGCAGGGGCTTTCGCAGTTTCAGAGGAAACACCAATGCAGTCATTTTATTCTTACATGTTTTATTCATTAAAAATGTTAGCGGAATCCTGTTATTAATCATCTTTAAGATTATGTATATGCTAAAAAGAGTGTTAATCACTTTGTCTTGGCTAGTATTTGGTCAGCTGAGTGCAGTCCACCTCAGCTGATATATTTTTCTGTTATCTGCCATTCTTACTCACAAATTTTCATTGATTTTAGGTATTCTATGCCAATTCCAAAAAATAGCTCAATGACTGAGTGTTGAAGGGCAAAAGGAGAGATAGAATGAATCAAGTAAATATTAGAATTCATAAAAATATTAGAACTATAGTGACTAGGACCGCAGTACGGATATAGAAATGTGTATGTAGCGGATGAGACAAATGATTCCTTTGAGTAGAATGATTTAACACAAACAGCCAAAAAAGGAAAAAATAATTACGACTATATGAAATTAGGTTTTATTGAACAAGGATGGGCACGGTGGCTAACGCCTCTAATCCTAGCAGTTTGGGAGGCTGAGGTGAGCAGATCACTTGAGGTCAGGAGTTTGAGAGCAGCCTGATAACTGGTGAAAGCCTATCTCCGCTAAATACAAAACGTAGCCGGGTGTGGTGGCGCATGCCTGTAGTCCCAGCTACTTGGGAGGCTGAGGCAGAAGCAGAAGAATTACTTGAATCTAGGAAGTGGAGGTTGCAGTGAGCTGAGATTGTGCCACTGCACTCCAGCCTGGGCGACAGAGTGAGACTCCGTCTCAAAAAAAAAAAAAACATTATCCAACAAGTAGTCCATTCAATCTCACGTCACTGTGTACTGTCCTTTTATCAGATGATGACATGAAGTCATGAAGCTTTTCTATTATTTTTAAACACAAAGATAAACCTATTGTTTCCAGAATATATCCAAAATAGTATTTTTCAAAGTGAGATTTGAAAATGTTGAATTTGAGATTCTACAGTGATACCAGAAATGAGGTCAAAATGTCAGAGGGAGTATTCAGAGCTCTACTCCACACAGAGAAAACAAGGTACAAGACGCACTAGTATTGAAAAACTTAGTGAGATTAGCTTTGACGTAAACGATGAGTTTAATGTGCAGAGAAGGCAGAATAGGGTATTGGCAAAATGCTTCATCAGACAGATATGTAGAGGACCCATGGTACACGCATGGAAAAGCGGCTCCTCTCATAGGTACATGCTGGCAGGGCTTTCATTTCACACTTGGGCAGAACCAGAGATGTGCAGATTGTCCATCGCCTCTTAGCAGATGTGTGGTACTTCTGTGAAACGGGACTTAGCACATGCTCAGTACTTCTGTGAAACGGAACTTAGCACATGCGCAGTACTTCTGTGAGACGGGACTTAGCACATGCGCAGTACTT
>NC_045447.1:110985964-111029060 GCF_002776525.5 Piliocolobus tephrosceles | reverse complement strand
TGCGCAGTACTTACGTGAGACGGGACTTAGCACATGCGCAGTACTTATGTGAAACGGAATTACCTGATGAGTTTTTGTTAGATGAAAATCCACATCGTAAGAGAAGACTGCTTTGTTTGATTTGGTTAATGATTATATTGTGAGTCATGAACGAGAATGAAAAAGGTAAGTTGGGATCCGTGGCAACCAGTAAGAAAGGACAGAAAGGACATTGTTACATGACTCAAAGAAGTTGCCTTAGAATGTGGTGGGTGGCAGTATTTTATTTTTAGAATGTGGTGGTCTGTACTGTGCCTCCCGACACTGTAGTTGAAAGGAATTGTGAAAATGTGACAATTTCTTATAAAAATGAAGAAAATGGGCAGCAAGTCCTGTACTGGAGGCAAAGATGCCTCACGAAAGATTGTGGAATGTGGTATGAATTAAAAACATGACACTGAACAGTGTCTGTAAAGCCCATTTCTATTATTTAGGTGGCTTTCTCAAATAATGTGCTATTTTAAGGCTGAACATTAAGATTTTTAATGCTAAGCACAAGAAATCCTGTTACAGATATGTGAGGGCAGAGACCATTTTCTGGTTTCCAACTGTATCCCTAGTGCCAAGCAGTGTCACCAGTAGCTACTAAATATTTGCTGAATGAATGGATTTTTATTCACAAGTCAAAGAACTGATGACATGCTACAGGTTATGTTTTAAAACGACATCCAAATGCTAAAACATGCTTGCCAACTGCAACCCAAAAGTAGGTTACACATCTATTTGTTGATTTCACTTCCCCAATGGAACATTTAATCCAGCCTTCTAGCTCTTGAATTTATTGTGCCCATCAATTTATGTTTACCATAATAAACGTGAAATCAACTCATAATTTGTAGGACTGTGTTGGATTGGAACACCCAAATGTATCTGACAGAGCCACCAAATGAGCTCTACGTATGAGTTAGGATTTTCTAACTTAGAAGAAGTGAAAAGTAAGAAAATGAACTACCTCGAGGACAACTCAAACAGTTTGTCATTATCCGGGTAACACAATGCTCATTAAGCTTGATAAATGATGGCCTAGAAATAGAGAAAATATGTAAATTGTCCTTATGGAAACTACATTATACAAAGTCACAGGTATCCTCTTCTCAGATTCTGGGGTGAGACTGAAAGAATATATATAACAAAGGACAGGCGTGCTCCTGTTATCAGATGTCACCATTGAGGAAACGTTAGCATAAGAGCCCCAGCAATAGAACTGAGGAAACGTTAGCCTAAGAGCCCCAGCAATAGAACTTGTATGTAGGCTTCTTGCCTGGGGTTGCTCACACCCTAAGTTCTGTCTACCGAGGCCGCGAAGCAGCTCCTGCAGGCACCAGCTCTAGGGTGGAGGCACAGCAGCAGAGAGCTTAATGGCCCTGACCATGAATGGCTGGGAGTGTGCCACGTCTGTGCATTTGACTCAGGCCACATGTTCATGGACCAGCGTGCACATGTCCACACCACACCTGGTAAGTGTCTGCACCTATCAAAGGTGTAGTGTTAGCACAGGTTTATTTCTTCAGTGTGGCGGGTAAGGGCTCATGTATAAAACTAGGTAGTCTCAATAAAAATAATTGGGCCAAATAGTTATTTACTACCCTTGAGATCAAGGGGAGGCCAGGGTAAAAGAGGCAGCAGAAGGCCGGGTACAGTGGCTCATGCCTGTAATCCCAGCACTTTGGGAGGCTGAGGCGGGCAGATCACCTGAGGTCGGTAGTTCGAGACCAGCCTGACCAACATAGAGAAACCCTGTCACTACTAAAAATACAAAATTAGCCGGGTGTGGTGGTGCACGCCTGTAATCCCAGCTACTCTGAAGGCTGAGACAGGAGAAGCACTTGAGCCCGGGAGGTAGAGGTTGTGGTTACCTGAAATCACGCCATTGCACTCCAGCCTGGGCAACAAGAGTGAAACTCTGTTTCAAAAAAAAAAAAACATGCAAGAAGGTGATGGGGGATGGCATCTATGTAAATGTCATATTGCAAAGAATTGGTAAAAAGCAATTTGGTTGGAGTGACTCATAGGATAGATTCATAGTGCTTCAACATTAATTGGCCTATAAGAAATAAAAGGTAGCTTGTCGTTCATTATTTAAGCTGGTAGATACATCTCTAGCATCTGAAATAAACATGGAGAGGCCAAGGGTTCGCTCACGGCCCAGCAGACAGTACTAGAGGAGGGTCTGATAGGCCCAAATTTGAATCCCAGCTTGGCCACTTACCAGGTTCTTGTCCTCGGGGACGTGACCTAACCTGTCCTAGCCTCAGTTTCTCATCTGTAAAATGGTGCTGTTGAACTTGAAGTTCTTTCCTGCTCTGGACATATTGAAGTGAAGTACTTCAAAGTTTTTCTAATTGCTTCCCAGAGCTGCTTTGGGCTCTCTGAAAAATACCTTTGCTCAGGACATTCTCTTACGTGAAACTATCCTCACCTTTCTGCCTCTGTGAAGATTCAGCAACATGAAGACAGCTCACCTCATTTCCTCAGCCATCTTTTCTCTGTCCCTCTCATCACAGAGTTCTTGGTATGTTCTCTTATAGCAGTTCTTAAGATTGTTATTTCTTCAACCATGTTGTAGCTGCTGTGCATTCACCTCCTGTATGTTCATCTTAAACTGCAGAGCCATACTGACAACAGCTTTGGAAATTTCCGATTTGCTTTGGTAGGATTAATCGCCAACGACTTAATATTCCTTTCCCATCTGGAAACTGGATGGAATAACAGCAAGGTGGCTGCTCTGCTAGGAGCGCGTTTTCCTTGTCCTCTGGGAGGAGAGATTGAGAGTATGTTAAAATGTGTTTCTTCTCAGTGTGTCTCACCTTGTAAATATTATTTGACTACTTAGGATATTAAAACAAGCCATTAAAATTTGTATTTCTACTATCTATCTTATAAAATTACAGATTGTCTTAAAGCAGAGCGAGTTATCAGCATTTCAAGCCAAACCCGAATATATGATGCAAATATATATATTTGCAAGGTGAACTTGCAAATACAGGCTTATAATTTCATGGAATGTGATTATTTAGCTATTTTAAAGCAGCTGCTTATCTACTACAGGTTACTTATTGTATGGCAAAAATGAAAATGCAGATCTCTATGGATCCAAAAACATTTTGGAAGCTATGTTAAGACATCGTTTACATTGGTTTTCACGTAAGTGCTGGGCTTTGAAGCATTTTTTATTTTTTTAAGACACAGGATCTCACTGCATTGCCCAGACTGGAGTACACTGGCGTGATTATAGCTCACTGCAACCTCCAACTCCTGGGATAAAGCAAGTCTCCCAGCTCAGCCTGTAGCTCAGCCACCACGTCTGGCCTGAAGCATTTCTAGGGCTAGTTTGGGGAAAAAAAAAAAAAGCATTTAGACCCCTGGTTGATTTTTACATCGTTTTGGCTTCTGATTTTCCCACTCCTCAATGCTGATTCTTGGCCTAGGGGATATGGAGTGGAAATGGTGCTAAGAACGGAGGTGCTGTGTTTATCTGTGTCTGAAATATCTGGCCCTGCACAGATGGGGGAAGTAGGGAGTAAAACCTTTCCAGATGTAAGCCTCTGTGTCTTCGCAAAATAACGTTATGGATTCTATATTAGTTTCCTGTGTCTGCTGTAACAAATTACCACAAACCTGGTGGCTTAAAACAATGGAAATGGATTCTGTGACAGCTCTGGAGACCAGAAGGCTGAAATCAGTACGACTAGGCTAAACTAGTCAAGGCGGCAGCAGGGCCACATCCCTCCTGAGATTCTAGGGGAGTCTTGTTCCTTGCCTCTTCCAGCTTCTGGTGGCCACTGGTGTTCCTTGGCTTGTGGCCACGTCACTCCAGTCTTCAGAGCCAACGTCACCAGCATCTTTGCTATGGACTGAATGTTGTTATCCCTACCAGAGTAGCTGTGTGTAAATCCGAACTCACTGATGTGATGGGATTAGGAGGTGGGCCTTTGGGAGGTGATTAGGTCATGAGGATGGAGGGTAGAACCCTCATTAATGGTATAAGTGCTTTATAAAAGACACTGAGGCTGGGCTTGGTGGCTCACGCCAGTAACCTCAGCACTGTGGGAGGCCAAGGCAGGCGGATCACCTGAGATCAGGAGTTGGAGATCAGCCTGGCCAACATGGTGAAACCCTGTCTCTACTAAAAATACTGAAATTAGCCGGGCGTGGTGGCAGCACCTGTAGTCCCAGCTACTCAGGAGACTGATGCAGGAGAATGGCGGGAACCCGGGAGGCGGAGCTTGCAGTGAGCCAAGATTGCAGCACTGCAGTCTAGCCTGGGTGACAGAGTGAGACTCCATTTCAAAAAAAAAAAAAAAAGACATGGAGGTGGAGGTTGCAGTGAACTGACTGTGCCCCTGCACTTCAGCCTGGGCAACAGAGCAAGACTTGTCTCAAAGAAAAAAAGCTAGGAGAGCTTGTTTTCCCTCTCTATTCTTTACCATGTGAGGATGCAATGAGAAGGTAGTCATCTGTAAAGCAGAAAGAGGGCCTTCAGTAGGAACCTGACTGTGCTGGCATCCTGACCTCAGGTATCCAGCCTCCAGAAGTATGAGAAATACATTTCTGTTTATAAGCACCCAGTCTATGGTACTTTGTTCTGGCAGCCTGAACTAAGGCCATCTTCAAATCTCTGTTGGTGCTGTCTTCACATCCCCCTGTCCTCTGTCTGCCAAATCTCCGTTTGCCTGCCTCTTACAAGGACATGTGTGATAATAATTAGGGCCCGTGCAGATAATCCAGGATAATCTGCCTAACTTAAGATCCTTATTAACTTCATTACAACTGCAAAGACCCCCTCTCTTTTCTTTTTTCCCCATACACGGTAACATTCACAGTTCCAGGAATTAGGATGTCAATATCTTTTGGGGGCCATTTTTCAGCCTTTCACAGACTCCATTTGTTCCGTATGAATCAATGCTCACTGCCTCTTAGATCCTCTCTCAGCCTATTCCATCCTGGTGTGATTGGATGTAGAGTTAGGACACGGGCTTTGGGGTCTGCTAACCTGTGTTGGAATCTCTTCTGTGCTGCTTACTGATTATAGATCTGGGGCCTGTTGCTTACGTTCTTTATGCTTTTGTTTGCTCATCTGCAAATGACAGGCACTATTATACTCACGTTTTCTGTAAATTAATTAATAAATAAATTCAGCAGGGCCTCCTATGTACTCAACACTAAATTCTTTGGCTACAGTGATGAACAAATAGAGACATTCCCTGTCTTCAAGGGGCTTATAGTCTAGTTGGGGAGATAGTTATTAAACAAATATTCTCAAAAATGGAGTACAACAAACTGGTCAGTCCTATGTGTGCGAAATACAGGGTTAGAGGAGAGGCTCCTGGCAGGACCCTGGGGCAGGTGCCTCTGAGGCAGTGATGTGGAAGCTGAAACCTGAAGGGCAGTGGAAGGTGAGCCAGGCCAGCAGTAGGAAGAAGGGCATATTATACGGGGATTGGAAGCAACCTGGAACTCTGGAGGACCCGAAAGAAGTGTTCATGGAATTTAGTCACCTAAGGGAAGATTGGCGTGAAATGAGATTGGCGACATCATGAGGGCGTCAGACCAAGCAGGGCCTCATATAAATCTGAGCTTCATTCTGAGTGTATTGGGAAGCCCAGAGGGTTTAAGCAGTGGCAAGGGTGGGGACGGGGTGGGGAGGTCGTGATCTGGCTTATGTTTTGATATGATTACTCTGGCTTCTGGTTCGAGAATGAAGCGACAGGACAGGAGTAGTGACAGCGGAATGGTGAGATGAGATGAGGTGTGGCCGCAATCCAGTCAGGAGATGAAGGTGGCTTGGACCAGGGTGGAGAGGGTGCTGGTGGGGAAAATTGGAGAGTTCCAAGATATGCTCTGGAGAATGTAGGACTTGGGAGTTTTATATGGGGAGATGATGAGGTAGAGGGAGATGTCAAGGGTGACTCCCAAGTTTCTGGCAGAAGCAGCCGGATGGACGACTGCTCCATTGACTAATGTGGGGAGGACAGGAAGAGGAGCAGATTAGAAAGGATTCTGAGTTATCTGCACATGTCAGGTTTAAGAAGCCACTTAGCACAGTGCAGAGCACACCATAAATAGATTTTAGTAGCTTCTAATTCTGTCCATTTCAAAGTCATAATTGACCGTCGAGTCAGGAGACTTGGGTTCTAGCTCTGGCTAGTCCATGTTAGACAAATAAACCTCTTAGGGCCTCAGTGTCCTCACCTACAGATCGGAGGCAGTCAGACTCCATGCTTTTTGCGGTTCCTTTCGGCTTCAGTATGCTGACAATGCTATGAGATTCTTCGGTCTTGACCACCTGGAATCCACTGTGGCCAGCTGGATCTGCTTCAGAGGGGCTGATGAAGCAGAACTCTGCATATGGTGGCATTTTCTGGTGGAAGCTGACGTATGGGGAGCTCTGGCCAAGGCAAACTGTGGCTCTCGAGGAGGCTTCATGACGAAGGGGAAGGATGTGGTTTGAGGGCAGCAGCAGCTGCTGCTGTCACCAAACAAGCATGAAATCCACTGAGCTTCAGACGACATTGCAACTGAGGATGGCTGTTTATTAGTTGGCGAATTCATATGATGTGGGGCATATGGAGAAATGGTGATGGGCAGAAAAGAAGATGAAGAGAGAAACATATACTGGTTCTTTCCTGTGCATTCATCTGCTACTAACACAGAGTCATCCTAAGCGCCACAATGAGTATCAGAGATGGGCCATCTCCAGTTGAGCTCCCTTGATTTATAGATTAAGCAACCAAAGTCAACAACGACTTCCATGGCAACAGAGCCAAACTGGCACTCAGGTCTCCTCACACCTGGCCTGTGCTTTCCTGCTCCGCCAGGCTGCCACGGGTGGTTCCCATGAGCTGTTTTAAGGCCCAGTTTTGGAAAAAGAGTCGTTTGGTTTCATTTGTCTTAGACCAGACCCCAGAGATGTTATTTACTGTTCCCAGCCCCCAGTATGAAACCACTGAATGTAAGTTGTGATACGCAGGCCTTCTCATTAGCCAGTGCTTGATGAGCAGTAGACCTGACGCAGCCTGGATTCCACAGCCATTTCCCCTAACTGCATGGGCTGGGTCCTCCGTGCTTCTGTAGGACCTGCTCTTCTGAAGCACGTTCTGCGAGTGAAGGCTGCACCACATCTTTCGTGAGGCTGGCGGTGCTCTTCTTGTCCTCAAAGTTGTTTGTTGTTTGGTTGGATTTTAAAAACTCAACAACGGCTTCGTTTATGAAAAGCAGCTTATTAGGAAAGTTGCTGCTTCATCCTCTGATTGTGGCTAGTTTGTGAGTAATTAAATTCCCTGGCCTTCTCTTTGGAAGCAATGACTGGTCATTCTGTTGCTTTATTACTATTTCACAACCTAGGAAGCAGAGCACACCACCTCTGCCTCACTGTTTAACTTGAAACATCTCATGGGAGTATGTGAGTGAGACTTCGGATGTGCCTATTGCATGATAAGAAGCACGTTTCTTTCAAAGTCACTGGGCTGGCTGAGCAGGATTCCCACAGAAAAACAGGGTCCTTGGGCCTCGGGCGTACCTCAGGGCGATGCTGGGGGACGCCTGAGCGATGCCAGGCCTGTGTTAGATGCACGGCAGGGAGGATCTGGAGCAAGGATTTATCTCCCAGATGTGGGGCGAATGGGGAGGTAAATCATCCTTTAAAGGAACTCTTTCTCAAGGCTGAGAGACCATGTCCTGAGAAAAGGGAGGGCTCTGTTTGCAGAGGCCACACGTCTGGTTGACCTCCTTCCAGTCTTCTTTAACATGCTGTGTTCATTACTGAGACAGCGGTTTGCCTGTGGCTGGTCCCCACCCTTGAGGATGTTCAGCCCGTTTCCACTGCATCTCCAGGTTCTGCCCCTCCTCCTGCAAGGCCCACCTCAAGGGCCAGCGCCTCCCTGGAGCCTTCTCCCAGAGCCCCCGTCCTCCCTGTTTTTGGTTTCTGAATTCCATCCCCACTTGCAGTCACACTGCACAGTTTTGCACTTTGTTGCCTCATGTTGTTTCCTCTGGGTGGGTGTGTTGGGAGAGAGGACAGGTGGTTCGTGCATGTCCTTTCTCAGTGGCAGACTCACCGACTTCCTGAGGACAAGAACCCCGTCTTGAACTTCTTTATATTCTCTCATAGTGTCAGGCTTAATTCTCGGGACAAAGTATATGTGCACAAATACTTCATCGTTCACTAGAAAAGAGTTGTCGTGCGTTCATCGAGTAACAGGTTTACAAAGACACGCATAAAGTCCACACGGACTTGTTTTTCAAATTATTTTCAAAAGCATAATGGTAAGATGTAATTTGGTTGCGTGTGACAGAACACTTGGAAGAATGGCTTAGGTGAGACAGAAGCCTCCTTCATTCCCCGTGTGGAGGAAGGCACAGGCAGAGGCCAGGGTGGAGGCGCAGCCGGGGCTGCTTCTCATTCCTTTCCTGCTCAGGTTCCACTGTCCTGCTCTATGGTTGAGTTTTCTTTTCCCTTCTTTTCTTTTCCTTTCTTTTCTTTTCCTTTCTTTTCTTTTCTGTTCTCGTCTCTTCTCTTTTCATTCTCTCCCTCCTTCCCTCCCTCCCTCTTTCCCTCTTCTTTTTTCTCTGTTCTCTCTCTTTTTCTTTCTTCTTTTCTTTTTTTTGAAATGGAGTCTCGCTCTGTCATCCAGGCTGGAGTGCAGTGACGTGGTCTCGGCTCACTGCCAGCTCTGCCTCCCAGATTCACGCCATTCTTCTTCCTCAGCCTCCCGAGTAGCTGGGACTACAGGTGCCCGCCACCACGCCCGGCTAATTTTTGTATTTTTAGTAGAGATGGGGTTTCACCATGTTGGCCAGGCTGGTCTCAAACTGCTGACCTCAGGTGATCCACCCGCATAGTCCTCCCAAAGTGTTGAGATTACAGGTGCGTGCCACAATGCCCAGCTAATTTTTGAATTTTTAATAGAGACAGGGTTTCGCCATGTTGGCCAGGCTGGTCTCGAACTCCTGGCCTCAAGCAATCTACCCGCCTCGGCCTCCCAAAGTGCTGGGATTACAGATGAGAGCCACCACGCCCAGCCATAGCATAAGATTTTCATCCTCAAGGTCTACTCATAGTACATAACGGCTTTTGGAGATCCAGCAAGTATATGTGTATGCACATTGTAAGGTAGCGGGAAGGAGGAAAGGAGGAAGAAGAAGGAGTGAAAGGCCTGCACCAACTGTCCTTCAAGGAGCTTTTCCAGAAGCTGCTGCAGAATACTCGCTTGCCTCTTACCAGTTCAAACCTGGTGACATTTAGCTGTAAGGGAGGTTGGAGAATACAGACTTCATTCTAGATAGCCATGTATTCAGTGGAAACTTGGGGGTACTAAGGAAGAAGGGGGAAAATAGCGGGATACTCCGACACATGAGCCAATTTGGATGAAATAGGTATGTTGAAATAACTGTCTTTTTAGCCTCATCAGACCCTTCATGAATTCCTCAATGAGCCACTTTTTGCATCTGCTATGTTCTATGATAATTATTAGAGATAGAACAGAGAAAAGACTGATACGACCTTTACTCTCAGAAAGATGACAATTCCGCATGGGGAGACAGACAGTATACAGGAGGACAAATAAATGAATGAAATAATTACAAGATAATAGTAAGTACTATATGAAAAAATCACATGGTCTTGGTTTAAAAACTTTCCCATTGATTGGATATCACTCAGAGTTGCTTGTTACATGAATGAGACATTCAGTCTTCATCAAAGCTGTTTTGGTTTCTCTTTTGGATTGTGCCAGTAAATCTCTGTGATTTTTTTTAGAGGGGAAAAAAATGCGTTAAAAATTGCTTTGCTGGACCATTCATAAGAGGATTTATTTAGACTGGAAAGTTTTATGCTGACATTTCTAAAAAGTTTATATCTGGGTATGTTTATATTAATTAAGGTTTTATTTATATAATATGAATGCACATTTTCAGGAGCCATTTATTTAAACATGTAAAGACCATTAAGAAAAGTGTTGTCAGTAACAGAAGAGACTTCCAATGTTATGTGTTTAATAAAGCAGTGTAATTTATAAAATACTTAGCAAAATATTAATGTTTTATACTTTTTTCCCAAGGTAGGAATTTTTATTTTCCTACATTTCATACACAACAGTATAATTCAGTTATTTTAATTTTATAATAGGTTGCTGTTAGAGCCAGATCTGTCTTTGCAGAAGAGATTTTTTTTAAATGTGAGTAAAACAAAGAGCCATCAGCAACACTTGTGTGGCTTTGATTCGATGTACTTTTTAACACTCTACGTTGATTTCTGGAATCTTGTACTAAGGGGTTAGGGTTAAGGAGATATTTTAGACAGTCTTCATTTTATGACTTCTTCATTAACACACACTTGAGTAATTTTCTAGTGTCTAACACTAATTTTCAGCTATTTAAATCCGTGGTTTATCATCTCCTAACGATGATGAAGACCAGAATCTGGAGAAAAAAGAGAATCTGCATTGTTTGGAATATCTTTAAATAAGAAATCCTAGAGAACGGGTCTGGATTTTACATGTAGAAACGTTAATCAACAGCAGTAAACCCTGTGCTGAGGACATATTGAAAACAAACGCGGACTTAGGAAAAAACAGGAAGTTTGACCAAACGACTCTTCCTAGTAACAGGTTTTGTGTGTCTTTGTTAAGAGCATCACAGCTTGTTTTAATTCTTTTTTTACTTCCTTTCTAAAATTTGATGTTATGTTTCTTCACAGTTTTATATACAGCTTTTATTTAATAACCACTCTTCACTTCAAACGAACTGATTTCTGTAACAGAGGAATTACAATGAAAGGAATTGGTAATGAAATTGAAATGCTGCGTTTCAGTCCATAGGCATAGTGGTGTTGTAAATTGCTAATTAGTGAGTCTTTTGCTAGGCCAGCGCCTAAACTGCTTTCAAGCCCACTTTTAATTGGTAACATTACTTGTCATTTTGTAGGATGGAAATGCCTTTTGCTTACCATTCTTAGCCTTATTTTTATATTCTTGATTTAAACTTGACCCTTTGTTGTCACTGTAATGCAAGAAACCATTCCTGTTTAATCTTGGACAGCTGCATATGTTTAGAGACTATGTGCATAGGTTCTCACAGAAATCTGACCTAAAACAGACAGATGTTGGAACTCTTATGTAAAAATCTATTCTAAACAATCTGGGCTACTGCTGGACAGGAATGCCAAACATTTCCAACTGCAAATTATACTTGATAATAACCACCTTGATAGCAGAAAGCAGCAGACCCCTGTTCCATGACATGATCTGGAGGAAGGTAACAGGTCAGGCATTTTAGCTTAGGTTTGTTACTTTTACAGAAGATTAGGGCCATTGCAAATGGCATCACTGTGAAAATTAGAAACTATTAATTTACGTGCAGAAATTCTCCAAACACAGAAGTCTTTATTCCCTTTTTCCGTGTAACCGGACCGTAGCAAGGAGTCACTGACTGGGAAGCAGGCGTCCGCTGAAGCCAGGCGGGCTGAGCACACAAAGAGCCGTGTGGCTGGAGGGGAAATGGACATGCGTGCCCTCCACGAGTTTCGGAAATCAGTGTCTTTCTGAAGAATCATTTAAACAAGCTCACCCGTGTGTCTTACTTGGTGACACGTGGGGCGTGCCGGCTGTGCAGTGGGCACGCTGAAATGTGATACATCCATCTTAACCCGCTCAGGGTTTGTTCAGTTCTCCCAGCCCTAATCCTATTAACTCTCATGCACAAAGGAAATGCAGGACTCCTCTCTGATAATTCTACCCAGGCCTCCTGGCATTTAGAAACCACATTTTAAATTTTACCAATTATGTCTACTAGTTCATTAAAAACTAATCATCATCATGTTTTTAATAAACTGATAGGCTTTACATGTAATATTTAAAATTTGAAGGTAGCTTCAAGCATCAGTGAAGCTACCTTTCAAAAAAATTTTAGATTAAGAGAAGGCGTTAGAAGAGATCGATGGTTTCAGTCAGTATATAGAATTTGAGGATTTTTTAAAAAACAATTTATTTGAATATGGAAATTTTTGGTGTGAAGTACATCAAATGGTAAGTCTTTTTCAAACCAAATCTTTGGTTTTACAAATAAAGCTCATTGGTTGATTAAAAATATAACCAGCATCAATGTAACCAGTGCTCAAATTGGATTTTTCAGATTGTTTACTTAAGGGATTTTGAAGAGTTTGATGACTCATAATCAGCTTATAAAATGTGAGGATTTTTTAATAGCAGCCTTATTTAAAATAAGTCAAAATGTTGGTGTGAAATGCATGAAACTTATTTCTGGCTGTATGTCATTTGGACATAAATCTAACCCAGCAAAATTCCAAGATCTAATTATGATGCTGTGGGAAGCTAATCTCATTGCAGTGAAGATGAGCTAATGACACATTATTCCATATTGTATTATATACTTTTCAGTCTGCTGCCTGCTGTTTTGATTAAATTTACTTCCTACCATTCAGATTTGAAACAGCAAAGCCTTTCTGTTATTACCTATCAAGTTTATAAAGCCTTTCTCTAAAATTTTATACAACCCTTAATGTAAAATCACAGAAGATTTGCGTCTGTCCCCTTTCTGTTGAGAAGTACTTGCTGTTTCCAGGTACCAAGCTGTAGTCAGCACAGCCCACTCTGGGCAGAGGTGGCCTGGAATGTCTAGTCAATTTCAGTTGACACAACAGTTTCCCTGGCCTGTTTGCCTTCAGAGGTCACCTCAATGTCAGCTTCAGCCGGCCATGTATAGTCTGCCTGTTCCACACGATTCACAGAGGGACAGAAGACACTGCGTCTGAGGCATTCTTCCTGCTTTGTGTGGCCCATAGTATCTGAATGTACGTTGAAACAGTGATAACATTCACCTCCTACACTGAAGAGCAGATTTGTTTTTCTGTCTAATTTCTTGTTCTGCCTGGAAGACACCTAGTTTTCTAGCCAGGATAGCTGAATGCTCCCTTTGCAAACACCTTGGCCTGAAGTTCAGAATGAAACTGGTCAGCACCCCTTACCGTTCTTCAGAAAGTCTTCCCAGCCCTGATAGGATCTGTTGGGATTTGGAATATCAGGGGACATTTCTTGGTGAATCAACCTGACTTCTGATGTACTGGTGCAGTCACTTCCCTGTGACTAGGTAATTTAAGCCAGTTGCCTTTCATTTCAAGCAGGTCAAAGTATCAAATAAAGCTATACCTTCAGACCAGCCAGGAAAATGAGAGGCCGGACCGTAGCACGTTTATAATATAAATCCTTCCTGTTTTCTCAACCCATGCTCCCCTGGCTGTTTTCCATTCTGACAGAACACTCTGGAGATTTGCCTATAGACAGTGACCATCAATTTAAAGATTTGTTGATGACCAAGAAAAATTCCAAAGCTGCAAATGAGCGAATCCAATGCTGACGAAAACAACTGACCAAAATGACTAATTCCTAGCTACTTTAGCACGAATGGTCGTAACAACTGGGACAGCAGGCCCGTGTCCCTCATTCCCTAGTAAAGCAGCTTGGAGGCCACAGGTGACCGCCTCTTCTTTCCAGACTGAGCTGTACCAGAAGCAGTGCGTCTCACCAGTGTGGGGAAGGCAGTTGGCCTGGAGAAATAATACCTGCAAATCACTTGATCTCAAGGCCTGTGCTTGCTGACTTGAGAAAATCTATTTTCTTCAGTTTTAGATGTAACTAACACAGCTACCTTGTACTCACTTTGAGTCTCACCGAATTCCCATGCATTGAGGGTCCACTGGAATTCTTTGTTCATGGGCATTTTGACTGCTGGTGTGTATGAGGCGGTGAGAAATGGTGGCAGACACACATAATTTGTGTGTCCCGTATTTTCATTTTGCACTGAGCTGCTTTGCTCCCATGCATGCTCCATTGCTGCATCAGATTTCACTCACAAAGTGTAGGTCCAAAGATAACATTAACCGGAGTTTCAAGACAGTGACAGCAGATCATGAAACCAAGTGTGGGGTGAGTGGGGCCTTGTGACTACACAGGCCGATGCAGTGGAAGCTCCTTATATTACCTTCCCTGATTTCATTTCTTTTTTTGTTTGTTTGTTTTTTGAGATGGAGTCTTGCTCATCACCCCAGCTAGAGTGCAGTGGCGCGATCTCGGCTCACTGCAAGCTCCGCCTCCTGGGTTCATGCCATTCTCCTGTCTCAGCCTCCGGAGGAGCTGGGACTACAGGCGCCTGCCAACGCGCCCGGCTAATTTTTTGTATTTTTAGCAGAGACGGGGTTTCACCGTGTTAGCCAGGATGGTCTCAATCTCCTGACCTTGTGATCCGCCTGCCTCGGCCTCCCGAAGTGCTGAGATAACAGGCGTGAGCCACCGCGCCCGGCCCCCTGATTTCATTTCTTTCCCTGCCCCTCTCCCAGCAACCACTATAATTTTTTCTTCTCATGTGTATCTTTATTATTTTACTTCATGTGGATTCGGAACATGTATTTAGTATTGCTTTGCCATATTTTAAAACTTAATGTGAACAGTGTCATTAGGAACTTGCAGCTTCTTTTTTACTCTCAAAACATTTACTGTATGTTTTTGGCCAGGTGCGGTGGCTCTTGCCTGTAATCCCAGCACTTTGGGAGGCCAGTGCAGGTGGATTACCTGTGGTCGGGAGTTCGAGACCAGCCTGGCCAACGTGGTGAAACCCCTTCTCTACTAAAACTACACAAATTAGCTGGGCGTGGTGGTGCGTACCTGTAGTCCCAGCCACTCGGGAGGCTGAGGCAGGAGAATCCCTGGAACCTGGGAGGCGGAGGCTGCAGTGAGTCAAGATTGCGCGGCCTCACTCAAACCTGGGTGACAGAGCAAGACTCCGTCACAAAAAATAAAAATAAAAAATAAATAAAAATAAAGACATTTGCTGTATGTTTTAACAATTGGTCCACGTTGCTGTGGCAGTAGCCTTTTGTGTCCAGTTTAGTTTTATGTGTCTGAAGCTCCAAGTTTTTGATCCTTTAAGTTGCTGACTGTTGGTGAATGCCCTATTTCTAGCTTGGGTGGGGTAATGTAGTGATTAGCCTTTGAGGCTGTATTTAACCAAAAATTTGTTTGGAGACTTGAGTCATCAACCCTTATCTGTTGTATTGAGTTTCCACTCAGCCCATTGTCTGGGCAGAATGTGGGCTGGAAAAGTTTACTAGTGTTTCTTGGCAATCAATGGCTGTGGGACGGCACAGCCCACATGGAATGGGGTGAGTAATGTTTTTTGGGTTAGACCATTTACCTTCAAATGAAATTGAATTAGTATAAAAGGAAGCCTGTAGAAATACAGAATCAAAGCCAGATACGGCTCATGTCACCCACAGGCAGAATGAATGATTCCTTATCTGTCGAGTGTCATCTGAGGACAGCGTATCTGCTGTGAATCTCTCTCCACAGAGTTTTTCTTTGTGTAATCATTGCCCAATCTCATTATACTCATTACTTTTTAGAGTGTGTAATATTAAGTGTGACTGTTTGATAGGAGTGGCATTATCACATTGATTTCTCCCCTAATAGGAAAGATGGAACCTGACTGGGCACTTGGTCCTCGGGCAGGAGAGGGAAGAATAGAAGCTATGAATTTTTTTTTTTTTTTTTTTTGAGAAAGTTTCATTCTTACTGCCTAAACTGCAGTGCAATGGCACGATTTCGGCTCACTGCAACCTCCGCCTCCTGGGTTCAAGTGATTCTCCTGCCTCAGCCTCCCGAGTAGCTGGGATTATAGGCACGCGCCACCGTGCCTGGCTAATTTTTTGTATTTTTAGTAGAAACAGGGTCTCACCATGTTAGCCAGGCTTGTCTCGAACTCCTGACCTCATGATCTGCCCACCTTGGCCTCCCAAAGTGTTGGGATTACAGGCGTGAGCCATTAATTTTTTTAAAAGGGAAGGGAGGCAGTCAAAACATGAATGTTTTTTAAGGAGAAGAGTATCGAGAATTAATAATCATCATTTTCATTTCTAGACTACCAGTCTGTCTGGCAGATGCTTACATACATTCAAATCTAATTCAGTCCTCACAACAACCCCAAATGATAGGTATTTGTTTTATTTTATAAATGAGAAGTTTAGACACAAAGAGAGTTCCCTCAAGGTCCCAGAATGGGTGATGGGAGGGCTGGTATTTGAACCCAGAGGCCGCAGAGGCAGGGCTCCACACATTCCGGTAAACCAAGCTTGCTGATGCCACAGATTCGCAGTGAGCCAGCCTTGTCTCAGGCAGGGGTCACCACTGGGGCCTGGTGCCAGGTGATGACTAGATGTCTGCTGCGACATTTGTGGATAGTGAAGGTATAAGTTGGATGTGGGTCAGCCAAGTGGGAAAAGTAGTAAAATGTTAGTGGTTATGTGGTTTCTAAGGAAGAGCCAGAAAAATTAAAGTCACTATCTTTTGGGTTTTTATAGACCTGCCTTTGACCTCAAAGGATCGCAGCCCTACTTGAGGTCTGTCTGTGTCTGGCTGGCCTTCATAAGGGTGTTCGGGCTGCTGCCCTCCTCTCCGCCCTGATTGGACTAGGCCATTGTCCGCTGCCTCAGCAGTAAAGTAGTGCACATGTGGGCTGTTCCTCTTTCTCTCCACTCCTTTTTCAGCCCTCCTCCTCCACTCTTCCGAATGTGGCTGTGGGCGCGGGCGCGACTCCCAATTCCATTCTCTGCAAAGGTCTGTAGCCTGGAGGGCATTCTGATGCCCCACCCTGCACCATATTTTTGAGCCTGTGTCAGCAGCCTTTCTACTCACTCTTATTATATCCTTTCATATGACCTTGATTCAACTTGCTATCTTTAGCTCTCTTAACCACAGGCACAGGTAATGCCACCACTCAAGTACAGGCCTCTTTTAAACATGTCTTTTATTTACCATCTACCCAGGAACCGCTCAGGTTTGATCACATGATTTTCAGACTTCCTGACATCTGAGTGCGGGACATACCACCCTGTGTCATGGTGGCTGATTTTAATCTTTGTGGCCACAATAAATCTGACACATGCCTCAAGCCAATGGCATGCTCATCTTGATATTTTGATCCCATTTCTTTTACCACAGAGATTGTCTGATTGAAGAAAGTAGCTCAGTATGTGCTGTTTTTGTTTTTACTAATGTTGGAGTGTCAGATTGGCATTCCAGCACACTTGAATTTCTGCAGCCTCTTATCAACTTGTTACAGACTTAAAAGCATTTTGCCTATCTGATATTTCGTACTGAAGGTTCGTTAATTTTTTTTTTCCTTTCTTGCACCTCATTTTTTTTTTTTTTTTTTTTTTTTTGAGACGGAGTCTTGCTCTGTCGCCCAGGCTGGAGTGCAGTGGCTGGATCTCAGCTCACTGCAACCTCCGCCTCCCGAGTTCATGCCATTCTCCTGCCTCAGCCTCCTGAGTAGCTGGGACTACAGGCGCCCACCACCACGCCCGGCTAGTTTTTTGTATTTTTTGGTAGAGATGGGGTTTCACCGTGTTAGCCAGGATGGTCTCGATCTCCTGACCTCATGATCTGCCCGTCTCGGCCTCCCAAAGTGCTGGGATTACAGGCTTGAGCCACCGCGCCCAGCCTGTTGCACCTCATTCATCAAATAATAAGAAATATGGGCCTGGCATGGTGGTTCACGCCTGTAATCCCAACACTTTGGGAGGCTGAGGCTGGTGGATCACTTGAGCCCTGGAGTTTGAAACCAGCCTAGGCAACATGGCAAAACCCTGTCTCTATACAAAATACTAAAATTAACCAGGCATGTTTGTGTGTGCTTGTAGTCCCAGCTACTCGGGAGGCTGAGGTGGGAAGATCATCTGAACTCGGGGAGGTCAAGGCAGCAGTGGGTCCTGATTGTGCCACTGCACTCCGGCCTGAGCAACAGAAGGAGGCCCTGTCCCCCCGCACCAAAAAAAAAAAAAAAAAGACAAATTTTTTTCCCCCTAGTTGTTTACAGTTCAGTAAGGCACCTATAGGAAGCAAATGGTTCTAGAGTCAGTAAAAGTAGTGTCTAGAATTTCCATATCACTTTTCTTCCCCGGGTCTTTTTGGATTGAGTTTGTCTGGGTGTATGAATAAGTGATCCTACAAGTGAGGCGTGTGTTTAAAATGGATCGATGGCAGGGAGACCATCGTGCACTCTGGCAGAGATCTAAACGGGGGCGGTCGTCATTCTTTAGTTGTGTTTTTGTTTTGGTTGGTTGGTTTTTAAAGGTCATCTGTCTAACCCCTTGTTTTACAGAGGCGGAAACAGGCCAAGAAAGGTTGCCTTACGTTGCTACTCAGAGAATTACATGGCAAAAATGGGCCCAAGTCTGGGGCTCATGAGGGCATTTTCTTAGAACCCAAGTCCTACGTGATTCTGGACCATTAACTCAAGAAACAGCAGACGTGCCTCTTTAAGGCAAAAGTTCTGTGTTCCATCAGTGAGCTTCTCAGACCGCTGTGTCTCCTATATTCTTCAGTAAAAGACTTTAATATCTAAAACTCCTGTAACCTCAAATCCTGTTATCCCCAAATAAGGCAATGACTTATTCCGTGAGATACGTGCACCCTCCTGCTCAGTTCGTGAATGCTTCATTACGTTTATATGGGTGGTATATTTTCCAAAAGCTAGATAAAATATTTCCTCATCTCAAGCATCTGCCTACTCATTTGGAAAGAAAAGACATGAAAGATGAACAAACAACAATTAAGTGCTAATTGTGTGTGGTACCAATCGTTGGTGCCTTAAAACTTTAAGGAAAATAAAAATGACTGGAAGTCGGGGCCATCACAAGAGGCCTCCAGAGAGTTTCTCACTCACAAGAGGGTTAAGGTCTTTACTGGCAGGTTAAGTAGCCAGGCAGGAAGATTTGTCAGAGAGGAACCCAGAGTCCAGGAGAGGCAATAAGGAAAGGAAATATGTCCAGGGGCAGTGAAGTATAACACAAATAAATAGGTTGAGGCGGAGAGCAGAGGAGCCGACGATCCAAAGAGAAGGCAACAAGGAAAGGGTGGGGAAAGGATATGAGGGGAAAAAAAAACAGGGAGGAAAAAACTGAAAATGAATCACCTAATTAATGGGTGGGGATACTGGCTGATGGTTTCCAGGGGCACTGTTTCCAGTCCAGTTATCTGTCAGAAATGCTTTGGATTAGTGGCCAAAGGAAATTTAGGAGAAACCTCCCAGCTAAAATACTTGAATGCTTTCCCCAAGCCTCTATTTTTACTTCTCTTACTTGAAAGAGTACAAAAGACAGTGTTAGACCTTTTGACCAAGAATATAATGTTAAAGTCCTGATTCCAGAATTCTTTGGAATTAACAAATATGTGGTGTGGTCCTTATCTTACTGTGTTGGGAAGCACCTGACAAGAGTCTTTGGAGCCAGACCATAACTTGATAAATAACAGTTGCATGAGTGGTTAGGAGATAACTCTGAGAAGGAGCTGGGGACTTTGCACAGATTCAAAGAAGAGACAGAAGAGGGAAACTGCTGCCTTCACATCATCTCTCCCTTCCTTTGTATCTGGTTTGTTCATGAGAAATTATGAATCAGCCTGAAGAATCTGAGCAGTTATTTGTAGACCTTAAAGAGCAAATTGAGTTTCCTTTGGTTTATTATGTTTACATATTTAATATATTGATTGAACAAAAAGTGACCAAATGCTTAATATTTTTTCAAGTAACTTCTTTGATACAGTAATATCTTTGTTTCATCAAGATGCTATACAAATTTTCAGGTACTAGAAGTTTCAGTAAATGATATATATTGCTGACATAATTTAGTCAAGTTATAGCCACTACACACAGTGAAGTGAGAAGATTATATATCCTCTCTCAATGGAGGATGAATAAACCATTAGTAGTTTATTGAATACATTCCTTTTTGTGTATACCTGGGATGTTACACACAAAAAAGGAAGAATGATAGGAAACATGTAAAGTATATTAGAAATAACCATGTTTTATTTTGTGATCATGGAGAAATATGGATTCCCTTTAATATTTAATTAAAAAAAGAAAAATGTGACTAGAAATTTTCATTATTTAGTGAGTCATTACATATGATTATAAATTTTTCAAAAAGCATACAGTTCTCCAACGTTGTACACCAGGCGTCACCGTGAGTGTTCTCAAAGGTGTTGCACAGTCTCCACTCCCTTTTTTAATCCAGGAAAAGTACTAATGATTTAATATTTTTCTACAAGAATATCCCACTTTTGGAGGTTTTTATTTTTATTATTATTTTTTTTGAGACGGAGTCTTGCTCTGTCGCCCAGGCTGGAGTGCAGTGGCTGGATCTCAGCTCACTGCAAGCTCCGCCTCCCGGTTCCCGCCATTCTCCTGCCTCAGCCTCCCAAGCAGCTGGGACTACAGGTGCCGCCACCTCGCCCGGCTAGTTTTTTGTATTTTTTAGTAGAGACGGGGTTTCACCGTGTTAGCCAGGATGGTCTTGATCTCCTGACCTCGTGATCCACCCGTCTTGGCCTCCCAAAGTGCTGGGATTACAGGCTTGAGCCACCGCGCCTGGCCGGTGTTTATTATTTTTTAAAGAAAAAGTTGGTTACAAACAGCATCTGAAAGAACATTCCTTTAAAAAAAAGCCACAGGAAAATCGAGTTATTTTTATAGTGATAATACTTTATACAGATCTGTGATCTTTCATCTTAGAATTTTTAAGCACTTGTGAAATGTTGACTCATCAATCCATGACACACTTAGAAGATTGGGCAGTAATTCTGCTTCCATTTGGTTTCAAAGAACTCACGGTGTCCTAAGGTATGTGGACCCTTTTTAAAAAAATTATTGTTTTTATTTCTTCACTTTTTCTTTTTTTAAATTTTATTTTATTTTTTATTTTTTGTTTCTTGTTAAAGGCCAGAAGCAATATGGCTTGGTTCCAACCCACTAGAAACTCAGTGTGATGAAGGAAGGAGCCACGGAAGAGTTCTTCCGATTCCCAATAACACATGCTACAACTTAAAAACCAGAGACGGAAATCTCTACATATTTCGAACAGTCCACAAAGGCATTCAGAAGATCTGAGCCTTAAATTATTCCAAGATACAGAAGGCAGACTTGGCTTTGCTGAATTGACATTTTAATCAGTATTTCCTTATTTATTTTTTAACAAGGCAACTATATTATTGATAATATCCTGCCAAACATGAATGTATGCCTTTCACCTGTGTAGGGGGCTCAAGGATGGATTCTTGGCTGAAGAATTCCTCTGGAAATACTTTCCAGGCCAAGGGTGGGAAAACAGGCTGCCAGTAATTGGAAGTTTTATGAAGTATGCATTAAGATTTTATTAATAGTCTCAAGATGTAGCCTTATCTTTCCAATGTTCTTTGATAGGTACAATCAGTGGCCTATCTGCCACTCTTTGGGTTGTTAAAGCAGTGAGTTGTGTTGGGGGTTATTTTTCAACCCAGGGTCCATGTTTTTTCACCCACATGGTTTTTAATGACTTCACTTCCAGTTAAAGAATGGTGTGAAGTACTGTTTATATATCTTGTTAAAATAAAAAGTTTAGACAAATTAAATTTAACAGAGTTTAATTGAGCGAGTAAAATGGGAAAAAAAAAAAAAAAAAAAAGACGGAATCAGACAACTCCCAGAATCAAGATGAATTCAGAGACTTGGGCCTCCACATGGTCAGATAAGATTTATGGACCAGAGGCCGGGCGCGGTGGCTCAAGCCTGTAATCCCAGCACTTTGGGAGGCCGAGACGGGTGGATCACGAGGTCAGGAGATCGAGACCATCCTGGCTAACACGGTGAAACCCCGTCTCTACTAAAAAATACAAAAAACTAGCCGGGCGAGGTGGCGGGCGCCTGTAGTCCCAGCTACTCGGGAGGCTGAGGCGGGAGAATGGTGTAAACCCGGGAGGTGGAGCTTGCAGTGAGCTGAGATCCAGCCACTGTACTCCAGCCTGGGCGACAGAGCCAGATTCCGTCTCAAAAAAAAAAAAAAAAAAAAAAGAAGATTTATGGACCAGAAAAAGGAAAGTGACATACAGAAAACAGAAGTAAGGTAGAGAAGCAGCCAGGCTGGTTATAGCTCGACCCTGGCCTTATTTGAAGACAATCTGAATAGTTGGCCACCTGTGAGTGGTTACAGCGTGGCTGAGCCGTTGCTGCAGAAGCACACTCCTCGGTTACATTTTCAGTTTGTTATGTACTAAGGTTGTAGTTCGTTTCTAAGAACTGAAGTGGGTGAGTACTGTGCTTTCTCAGGCTCAGTTTTAGTTTGATTTCACAATTTCACCCTTTTGGTCAGCCTCTCAGTTTTGAGAGATTAACCTAAATTCTGAGCATGGGCGCCACTCTCATCACAGTTGTAAATGAC
The DNA here is from genome assembly GCF_002776525.5 of Piliocolobus tephrosceles. NCBI lineage: Eukaryota > Metazoa > Chordata > Mammalia > Primates > Cercopithecidae > Piliocolobus > Piliocolobus tephrosceles. The sequence goes on along the minus strand of NC_045447.1, from coordinate 111,006,760 downwards.
TCCCTTGTTCTGACTGTGGAATTCACAGATGACAGTGTGAAACTAGTTGAATGATTCTTTATGTTCTTACTTACCTCGTTGAAGTGAGACTATTCAACACTCAATAGATAGCTGCATGGAAAACATTTAAGACGTGAGAAGACACAAGGCACCAGGGTTACTATTAGGATGACTTCCAAGAGGATAATATCAAAAGACCAAGGAGTTCACAAGCGTTCTTACGAAACAAACCAAACCAAATGAAGCAAGTCACAGGTGAGGCAATGTAGGCAGCTCAGCAGTGCTGGAGTCTAATTGGTCATGGTCCTTGTTCAGGGTCTGATGGTGATTAAGGACCACAGTTGCCTGTACAATGGCCTGATTGAAAGAGGTGTTCATTTCCATTGTTAGCCTGGTAACACAAGTCATAATAACCTGGAGACATACCTAGAATATATTTAAAGATGACAAAACCTTGGAAAACCCAAGCCTGCCATCCACTATTGAGGATGCCTGCAGACCAACTCTTAGTTTAAACACCATGTGTTCCTTTCTTTTTTCTTTTTCTTTTCTTTTTTTTTTTTTGAGATGGAGTCTCGCTCTGTCGCCCAGGCTGGAGAGCAGTGGCACGATCTTGGCTCACTGCAAGCTCCGCCTCCCAGGCTCACTCCATTCTCCCGCCTCAGCCTCACAAGTAGCTGGGACTACAGGTGCCCGCCACCATGCCCAGCTAATTTTTTGTCTTTTTAGTAGAGACGGGGTTTCACCGTGTTAGCCAGGATGGTCTTGATCTCCTGACCTTGTGATCCGCCTGCCTTGGCCTCCTGAAGTGCTGGGATCACAGGCGTGAGCCAGTGCGCCCAGCTGTGTTCCTTTCTTTCAGGAGATTAATTTTCTTAATGTGTTTAGTGGCAGTGTCTAAGGCCACCTTTTAAATTAAGCCTTGTGTAGTAACAAAATCAAGGGAGAGACTCAGTTTTCGTCAGTACCAAATACAAGCCCCCAACTAGAGCAAAAGGGAGCCCTAAAGTTGCGTGATGTTCCGTTAAGTGTTTCGGTTGAGTGCATTTATTGTTATCCACCTTTCGGAGAGTGACATCTACCCATCTGAGCCCCTGGGAGGTCTGACTGTCTGCAAAATCCAGTATGTTCCCCAATTTACAGATTGTCTTTAAATTCTATACAACTGATACCCCACTACTGCTGAGAGTGGGCCCCAGGAGCCCCACCGGAGTTTCTTCTTAGTTGAAAACAGTTTATCTCTTTTAAGGCTGGAGGTAATTTCAGTGATCAATTATTTTGGCCTCTGATGCTAGGAGCTGTTATGGGAATTTGTAGGGAAGCTGTTTGAATGGCCGGAGTGAACCAGGCCAAATGCAACATCCAGACCAGACCGGAAGCAGATCTTCCTCAGACCCAATAGAAGCCCATGGGGACTGGAAAAGAGGCTCACCTAGTTGCATTTGTGCAAGGGTCAGTTAAATTTATTTGCCTGTGAATCTGCATAGCTCCTGAACAAGGTTCAGGGGTTAATGTACTTTTCTGGGTTCGTTTATAGCATGCGGTAAGGGCGTATAGCCACATTTAGTAACAAAAAATGAACCTGCTGGATTTTTTTTGAGACAGTCTTGCTGTGTTGCCCAGGCTGGAGTGCAGTGGTGCGATCTCGGCTCACTGCAAGCTCCGCCTCCGGGCTCAAGCGATTCTCTGCCCCAGGCTCTGGAGTAGCTGGGATTACAGGCGCTCGCCACCACACCCAGCTAATTTTTGTAGTTTTAGGAGAGACGGGGTTTCAACATGTTGGTCAGGCTGGTCTAGAACTCCTGACCTCAGGTGATCTGCCCACCTTGGCCTCCCAAAGTGCTGGAATTACAGGCATGAGCCATTGTTCCCAGCCTCCTACTGGATTTAATTTGGTAACATTATATAAGCAATTACTTGTATCCATATCGCTGATGCCCAGGTCTCAAGTGTGTGATGTCTAGAAGCACAATATACCTTTTGCAGGCATCACTTGGATAGGTTTTCTATGTTTGGTAACAACCAGGTTATTCATTGGAAAAGTTAAAGTGTTGTTTCTAGCGAATGCAGGAAAACAAATGAAGCAGTGATGTTTAGAATATCCAGGATAGGTTTCCACTCCCTCCTCCTTTGGAGTTTCAATCACTGCCATTGGAAACAGAGAGAGGCATGGAGAAGCATCAGTGGAATTGTTTTCTGATTTTTTGGCATTTGCCCGCAAACCCAACAGTTACTCTGGTTTTGTGCTAGAACACATGCCATCTAGTGATGATGGTCCCATGGATTTTCCTGTAGGAAAAAGGAAAGTATTGGGACAAAAAGATTAGAGGAAAAAAGCAAAAAAGCACAAGGCTTTCATAATGGCAGAAAAGTCTTTATCTGTGATCTTGGGAAAGCTGTCCACATCTAGCATGCTGTCCACTTTCGGGGAGAACTGTTCCTGGTCAGCTTTACCTTAAAGTCTCCAGCAGGTGTTCCAAGAGGCTGAAGGGACCCTTTGAGTTGTGAGATGTGGACCCAAGATTACATGTGTGGGTGAGGAGAAGAACTCAGTGTGGTCCTTTCCGACAGGGTCCGAGGGCAGCCTTCCTCTGATGTTATTTCCGGAAGACCCAGTTTCCAGGCTCTGGACCATAAAGGATTTGATTGACCTTAGTCAGTGGATCACAGAAAGCTTCCTGTACCTGGTAAAAATACACTTTGGCATAATGCATTAAAACCTCGCATGATTTAGTCGTATCAGAGTTTAGGAGAGTGGAACATCTATTAGGTTCTGCTATTAGGGGCATATGTTTCCAGTGACTATTTCATAAGGGGCAACTTATGTTTTCCAGTGGGAGTGGATCTGATTGCCATTTAATGCCAACACCAGTACCTTTGGCCAAGACAACCCAGTTGGCTCCGCTAACTTTGCCAGTTTCAGTTTTAAGATACCATTTGTTCTTTCAGCCTTTCTGTAACTGCCCAGTGGGTTCACCTTGCCCGCTGCCTAGACAGAGCTGATTTATCAAGACAGGGGAATTGTAACAGAGAAAGAGGAATTCACGCAGAGCCGGCGTTGTGGGAGACCCGAGTCTTATTATTACTCAAATCAGTTTCCTCAGCATTCGAGGATCAGAGATTTTCAGGGTAATCGGGTGTGTGGAAGAAGGCCACTGAGTAAAGAGTGCTGATTGGTCAGGCCAGATAACGAAATTATAGAGAGCTGAAGCTGTCTTCTTGTGCTGAGTCAGGCCCTGGGTGGGGCCACAAGATCAGATGAGCCAGTTGATCCATCTGGGTGGTACCAGCCGATCCATCAAGTGCAGGGTCTGCAAAGTGTCTCAAGCACTGATCTTAGGAGCAGTTTAGGGAGGGTTGGAATCTTGTGGCCTCCAGCTGCATGACTCCTAAACTACCATTTCTAATCTTGAGGCTATATTGTTGGTCCTAAAAAGGCAGTCTAGTCCCCAGGCAAGAAGGAGGCTTTGGGGAAGGATTGTTAGCATCTTTGTTTTAAACTATAAACTAAGTAATTCCCAGCGTTCGTTCAGCCTACGTCCAGGAATGAACAAGGACGGCTGGGAGGTTAGAAACAAGACGGAGTTGGTTAGCTCAGGTCTCTTTCACTGTCTCAGTTGTAATTTTGCAAGCGTGCTTTCATTTCCAGAAGACTGAGGGTGATAAAGGCAGTGGTAGGACCACTGCAGCCACAGCACCTTATTTAATTGCTTTTAGCTTACCCAGTACAGTGAGTTTCCCTATCTGTAGCTGGAGATTTCTCCAGGAATATCCCATAAAGGAAAAACATTTTCTAGTGATTTCTTAGCTGCTGGCACAGCACCAGCTTTTCTACAAGGAAAGACTGTATTTGACCAGAAAACATACAAACTGTTACAAAAACATACCTCAGCAAGGGTGATAACTGAATAAAGTCCATTTGTAAACGTTCAGATGGTCCATCAGATGGTGGAAATATGCTACCTGAAGTGTTTATTGTTTTCCTAGGATGATGAATTTGGCAAATCACACATTGGTTGTAAACCATTTTAGCAATTTTGGAACATATACCTCACCAATATTTTTTTACAATTTGGATCATTTTGTCTGTTCCGTGGTGAGTTGTGGAGTGCAGGGCTTTTAACAGCGGAAGCTTTAAAGACTCCGGAAGGACCAAGTGGTTGTCAGGCCCTTTGTGAGTCCACGCTTAACATTGAATTTACGTTGTTTTAGATACCAACTCTGTTTTTCCAAATTAAATGCATTGTACTGTTTATTAAATAGGTCACCATAAGGGAGTTGATTTGGATCAGTCTTATGGAGTTCATTCAGATTGTATATTCTCACAGTGTCAGCACTAGCTGATTAAACATGCAAATCGGCGAGGACATTGCTTTGATATTCAGATGAAGTTTTACAGGTACCATCTTCAGTCTTCATCATAACCATCTGTGATGATAACAATGGTAACAGGATAGCCAAAAGGAGTTCACCAAATTGGAATTCCGCTAGAAGTGAGAAACCCTTATTGTTTCTTTTTTTAATAATGTAATTTTTATTAGACATATTTGTGGTTTTTTTTCTTTTTCTTTTCTTTTTTTCCCAGACAGGGTCTCTCTCTGTTGCTGGAGTGCCATGGTGTGATCATGGCCCACTGCAGCCTCGACCTCCCAGGCTCACTCAGCCCATCCTGCCACCTCAGCCCCCAGAGTAGCTGGGACTACAGATGCAAGTCACCACGCGCAGATAGTTTGTAGAGAAGGGGTTTCGCCATATTGCCCAGGCTGGTCCTGAACTTCTGGGCTCAAGCAGTCTGCCTGCCTTGGCATCCCAAAGTGTTGGGATTACAGGCAGGAGCCGTCGCACCTGGTCCCATTGTTTTCATAACATGCCAAAATTGTGTTCTACTCAAAGCATATCTGCTATCTTTTTAAATATTTACTGACTTGTCCTTAACTATATGACAAGCTTGGGTGGGAGCAAAAAGCTCTGCCAGCTAAGCTGACTTAACTTGAGGAAGAGTTCCCTTCTGTGTTAACTCATTTTGGGCAGTAACAACATACCCTGCCTGATACTTTGCTGCCGAGACTGGCATAGGACCCATGAGGAAAAGTATTAACTCAGGATTATCCAGTGGAGCATCTCATAAATCAACACAAGGGGCTACTGGTTTGGATAATACACCTACACAATTGTGATCTTTGCCGTGGTCAGTCAGAGGTAATGGGGTAGCAGGGTTAAGTAGGTTTTCGATGGAGGAGCATTTTAGATGGAGGTCAGAAGGAGGCAGGAGAAATTTTCGTAAGATCATAAGATGTTAGTTTTCTTGCTGAAAAATGCTGAGCTTGGTTGGAATTTAATAGACTTTCCACAGCATGTGGAATTTGCAAATTAAGTTCATTCCCTAAAACCAGCTCAGATGAAACTTCTAGCAACTTGGTGGCTGCTGCTGCTTCTATTTTTTTTTTTTAAGACACAGGATCAGTTTTGGGCTTCCTTTAGTGGTGAAACAGACTGCCCTAATGGGAGGAGGCTTATTGGTAGACTAACAGAAAAGCAGACAACTCTTTTCCAGTGTCCTGCTTGTTTGCAAGGAAGACAGACATCTCGGGGAAAAGAATTTCTTGTTCTAGGATCTGTCTCTGGGTTGTGATTTAAAATAAAAAAGAAGGTTCCTTTGGTCTCAGCCCCTGTAACTGTTGTAATTGGTGAGACATAAGCTTGGTAGTCTTTTGAGTTTTTTCTTGCTCCAGAGACCTCTCAAAATGTTCGGCTAAGGCCACCAATTCAGTCATGTCTATAACATCCCACCCAGGTTCATGTTTCTTTAATTAAACTGCTAAGTTTGGGATGGAGTCCACTTTATCTATAAGAGTAGTTGGTGCGGTTCCTGCAGGAAATATTCCTTGCTGTTATTTGGAGCCCCAAATGCTTCACAGTGTTTCTAAGTGAGTTCTGTCGTCTGAGACTTCTTTTGTCTGTATGGTGGACCAGTCAATTTTTTTGTGTGGAAAAATCTTAGGAATTGAATCTAAAATGTTTTTGGCAATGTTTCTAGCTTCTTTCAGCTATTCCTGTGAGGGGGATTTGGAGGGGTCTTTAATACCCTCCTCAGGTTGGCTCCATTCTGCAGCTGTCATTCATTTTCCAGCTTCCACAGGCCCCAGTATCATGGGAATAAATTGGTAAAGGTCAGGGTGTCCTGGATCGTAAGCTATTATGAGTACGTTTTTGAGGACTTCCTCTTGAGTTAGGGAGTTCTTTACTATGGCTCTAAGCTCAGCTTTAGAACATGGAGTGAAGGTGGTTATGGCAGGAAGGCCTGGCTGATCACAAGCTCTTACTTTAAGGCATCTGTCCAACTTCTCTTTTTTCATCATGGGTGAAAGGGTAATTTGACTAGAAGATTAGTGGAGCAAATTATTTAGGTAGAGATGGGTAAAGAAAAGAAGCAGGGTTATTTCAGAGTAGAGTCCTCTTTTGTCATGTTCTTAGTCTGTTGTTTAAAATGTTTGCTTGCTTGTTGCAAAGAATCATTTAAGGAGGCAATTTTTAATTTGTTTAGTCTTTTAGATGCCTTGCATACCAATTAAAGAACACATCTCATTGTTTTGTGGGGTTTTTTTAATCCCCTTTTTTCTTTTTTTTTTTTTTTTTTTTTTTTTGAGGCGGAGTCTTGCTCTGTCCCCCGGACTGGAGTGCAGTGGCCGGATCTCAGCTCACTGCAAGCTCTGCCTCCCGGGTTTATGCCATTCTCCTGCCTCAGCCTCCGGAGTAGCTGGGACTACAGGCGCCCGCCACCTCGCCCGGCTAGTTTTTTTTTGTATTTTTAGTAGAGACGGGGTTTCACCGTGTTAGCCAGGAAGGTCTCGATCTCCAGACCTCGTGATCCGCCCGTCTCGGCCTCCCAAAGTGCTGGGATTACAGGCTTGAGCCACCGCGCCCGGCCAATCCCCTTTTTTCTAATACACCTCCCAACTAAACAATTTTATGCAAAATAAAATTTAACTATTGGCTGGGTGCAGTGGCTCATGCCTGCAATCCCAGCACTTTGGGAGGCCAAGGCAGGTGGATCACCTGAGGTCAGGAGTTCAAGACCAGGCTGGCTAGTATGGTGAAACCCAGTCTCTACTAAAAATACAAAAATTAGCTGGATGTGGTGGTGAGGGCCTGTAATCCCAGCTCCTGGGGTGGGGACTGAGGCAGGAGAATCTCTTGAACGTGGAAGGCAGAAGTTGCAGTGAGCCAAGATCGCACCATTGCACTCCAGCCTAGGTGTCTCGAGACTCCGTCTCAAACAAACAAACAAACAAACAAACAAACAAAAACCAAAAAATAAAAAGCAAACTTCCCTATTATGGTGATCTTAATTCTAAGTTGTCTCCAGAAAGGTTAACCCATTTTTCCAAAAACATGTACATTGTGGGCCCATAATTTTTATGTATAAAATTAGCTGGAGTCTCAGAAGCTACAGTCTCTGATTCTTTGGATTGAGATGAACACATTATCAAAAAGTTACTTATCTGAAGCCCGGGGCTTCTAAATTCAATGGGATGCTGTACCCAGTGCAGTATAAATACTGCTCACATCGACTCAGGGAGCTGAGAACACAAGTCAGTGGAGCTCAGAATTTGAGAGAAAACTCACCCACAAACCTCCAGTTACAAACGAGAGAGTAGCACACACAATTGGCTCTGCAGGTGCCCCGCTTGGTTGCCTGCTGTTGCAAGGAGTCACTGGAATTTTACTTTGATCTTCACTTCTACTCCAGATCTGATGAAAGAAGAACTTCAGACACATTTAAGAGTTTGAGCAAGGAAAAAAATGATTTGCAAATCGAACAGCCCTCAAAATCAAAACAGATTCAGAGAAACTTTGGGGCTACCACCTGGGCAGATAAGATTTATAGACAAAGAAAAAAAAAGGAAAATGAGGTATGTAAACAGCTGGACCGGTTCCAGCTCAGCCTTTGCCAGTATGTTAAGGGAGGCTGAGCAGTTGACTACCTGTGAATGGCTGAAGTGTGGCTAGAGTGATGGGCTGAGGCTCACCTTTTGTTACAGAAGATACTCCTCAGTTTTCAGTGTGTTCCACACTAAGTTAAGTTACAATTCAGACTGAAGAACTCAAGGAAGCAAGTGTTAATACCAAGGCTTTCTCAGAACAAATTTTAGTTGTATTTAACAGTATAGATCATGATGTGTTAGAGTAATAAAGTTCTAAGAGTAAGTACCTCGGCCGGGCGCGGTGGCTCAAGCCTGTAATCCCAGCACTTTGGGAGGCCGAGACGGGCAGATCACGAGGTCAGGAGATCGAGACCATCCTGGCTAACACGGTGAAACCCCGTCTCTACTAATAAAATACAAAAATCTAGCCGGGCGAGGTGGAGGGCGCCTGTAGTCCCAGCTACTCGGGAGGCTGAGGCAGGAGAATGGCGGGAACCCGGGAGGCGGAGCTTGCAATGAGCTGAGATCCGGCCACTGCACTCCAGCCTGGGTGATAGAGGAGACTCCATCTCAACAAAAAAAAAAAAAAAAAAAAAAAAAAAGAATAAGTACCTCTAAGTATCAGAAAAATATATTTCTGTCATCTAACATAAGTTTATTCTTACGAGACAGTTTCAGTTGATGGCAAAGGACGTTAGTTGAAAATATTAAACATAAATTGAGGGTTGACCTAGAGATCTGAGAAATATTAGCTGACATACTGAAGACCATATGAAGAGGATGAGCCAGGAGACTGCACAGAATGGTGGATATTGTGGGACCTCCATCCCAGTCGACATTCTGAAAACTGGGACCCAGGGCAAACTTCTGGCCACCCCTTGATCCATCAGGACTAGGCCCCAAGATAGAGTTTCCTCATGCATTGCTTCTACTTTGACATTTCACGAGGGGCATCCCTGCCTGGTGCGCACCTGCTTTGGAATTGCAGAGAGCTGCTTGGACCTACCCTCTGGGCGTCTGTCCTCATCAGCACTAAGAACCCCAGCCTAAGCCTTTCCCCTCCTGGTTCTGAGACAGATGGTGAGAAGAAGAAACCAGGACATTCCTTCTAATAGCCCTGTTTACTTTTTCCTTTGTCTCAGATTGTCCCTAGATATCAGTGGGTACAATTGTTAACAAAAAGCAATTAAGGGTGCTTAAGTGAGACTTTGAAATTCAAACCCCAAATAAAGAATGAGTTTGTACGGAATTGGCCTGTGGTACCCCAGTGAGACTAGGAAAGTTGAAAATGAGATGCTTGTAGCCAGTAAGGATGTTCTGACCAAGTAACATGAAGGCTAACTTGGCACAATCACAAACATGAAACATGCCACCTGGGAGACTTGGATGTAAGGAGGCCGTAAAGCACAGTGCACAGGCTCTGGAGCAGGACTGCCGGGTGCCAACCCCAGACCCCCAGACCCACTACTAATTAACCGTGTGATCTTGGGGAAGTTACTTCACCTCCTCAAACTGTGGTTTCCGTATCCAGAAAGTGGGGATATTACTGCTATACCTATGTCACAGGGTTGTTAAGATGAAGTGAGCGAATGCATATATGACTCTTAAATCAGGCGCTGGTGCAAAGTGTTATATTAACATTTGTGTTTGCCGGGTGCAGTGGCTCACGCCTGTAATCCCAGCACTTGCAGAGGCTGAGAAGGGTGGATTACTTGAACCTAGGACTTATAGATAGCCTAGCCAACATGGAGGAACCCCATCTCTACAAAACACACAAGTTAGCCGGGCACAGTGACCTGCACCTATAGTCCTGGCTACTTGGTAGGCTGAAGTGGGAGGATCGCTTGAGCCTGGGAAGTGGAGGCTACAAGTGAGCCAGGATCACACAACTGTGCTGCAGCCTGGGTGACAGAACGAGATCCTGTCTCAAAAAAAAAAACAAAACAAAAAACAAAACAACTTGTGCTAGCATTATTACTTTGTACTAAAAAATATACATGTATCTCATATTAGTTATTTACTGAATGCAGATGGCTAAAGGGAAAAAGCATGGAGGAACACACACAGGAAGTTTTTATCAGCCAGGCCTGGTGGTGGCTACTGTCACTCCTCCTCGCATTCCTCAGCTTGAACTCACAGGGCCACAGCTAACTGCAAGAGAAGTTGGGAAGTGTAGCCTGACACTCTGAGCCCAGGAACAAGAGGAGAATGTGAATTTTGCTGAATAGTCTTTGTCAAGCCAAAACCCATCCATAAGCACCTAGGTGATTTTGCATTCTTGGGTTAAGACCCACTGGAATAGAGAGATCAAGGAGATAAAATACATGTATAGTAATCATATTTTGCTAGCAAAATTGGAGTGTGTGACCTAAACACTTTTTTTTCTGATTTACAAAAGCTTTCTGTATGAAAAGTATTACAAAATAATAAAAATTAAATTAATCTGGTTGTATATTTAAAGAGTTGCCTTTACTGGAAAGGATGTAATTGTATGAAATTAGGGCAGTTCCAGGACATTGCAGAGTTCTCTGTTCAGTAACAAACAACTGACCCACCATTATAAAATCCATATTTACTCCCTTGGCTCAGTGGCCAGGATTAGTATCAGTATGACCTGAGAGTACAACAAAAAAGTGTTGGTAAAAATTAAAACCACAAAGCTTTGTGGACAATGGAGAGGTCTGTGTGGAACTCAAGGGTCAAAGCAATAGAAAATTGTCTGATGAAAAAGCTAGCCCAAAGGAGAAGCAGAGGTCGTGTGCATCTGTCAGGTGGTGGGCAGTGAAATTTCCTAGCTACTTTCTAAAGTACACAAAGAAAATAGAGCCAGGGACCACGTGTGCTTTGCTGGGTGTGTGAACATTCCTGAGACGTCCATAAGCTGAATTGATAAAAACTTACTCTTTTTTTTTTTTTTTTTTTTTTTGTTGAGTCGGAGGGGCACTCTGTCGCCCGGGCTGGAGTGCAGTGGCCGGATCTCAGCTCACTGCAAGCTCCGCCTCCCGGATTTTCGCCATTCTCCTGCCTCAGCCTCCCGAGTAGCTGGGACTACAGGCGCCCGCCACCTCGCCCGGCTAGCTTTTTTGTATTTTTTTAGTAGAGACGGGGTTTCACTGTGTTAGCCAGGATGGTCTCGATCTCCTGACCTCGTGATCCGCCCGTCTCGGCCTCCCAAAGTGCTGGGATTACAGGCTTGAGCCACCGCGCCCGGCCAAAAACTTACTCTTAATGCTTTAGAAAAGATACCTATATAATTAAGCCTACAGAAAATACTAAAAAATCCTTTTTATTCTTGGGGTTTTATAAGCCTAAGCATTTGCTAATGTTCTTGAAGAAGATTATCCCACTAGTTTATGTTACATATTTAAGAAGGCAAATTTGTGATAATTTTTAAAATTCAGAATAGAAATGGCTTACTATGAATTTTTTTCTTTCCAAATTTTCTGCAATGAACATATTACTTTCTGAGTTAAGATTAAGAAAAATAAAAAGATAATATAATGCAAGATTTTCTTAGAAAAAGTGTTGAGACTGATTTCCTACAGTTTGATTGTTTTCTGTTACTTTGCAATCTTGAATTGTTGTGGAACAGTGCAGTCACATTTTGTGCGAGGTTTGTATAACATTTTAAATTAGGCTCATAAATCTAAAAATCCCAATAGTTGCAATCATCCTGAAAATTCTTTAGAGTACCCACAATATATACTATATATGGGTTTGTATATATAAATCTGTGGCTTAATATGAATGTGTAATATAGATTAAAATACAGTCCATAATGAAATATACATGCCAAGTGTAGTTTCATGGTACTATTTCAATTATTAGTCTCTGTTTCATTATTAGGAGTGGGCATAGTTTAATTCATGTCAGTTAAGGATAGGTATATAGTAAGTAGCTCATGCCTGTAATCCCAGCACTTTGGGAGGCCAAGGTGAGTGGATCTCTTGAGCTCAGGAGTTCGAGACCTGCCTGGGAAACGAAGTGAGACCCCCGTCTCTATAAAAAAATTAAAAAAAAAAAAAAATTAGCCAAGTGTGGTGGCATGCACCTGTAGCCCCAGCTACTTGGGGAGCTGCAGGGGGAGGATGGCTTGAGCCTGGGAGGCAGAGGTTACAGTGAGCTTAGATTGTACCACTGCACTCCAGCCTCGGCAACAGAGCCAGTCCCTGTCTCCAAAATAATAATAATAATAATTCATATAAGTTAAATTCACACAAGATGGAATTCCATGGTATAGTGGCATAAGCACTGTACTTGAGTTGGAAGTCCTGGTATGTTATGACCTGGGACAAGTCATTTAACCTTTCCAAGCTTACCTCTGTTGCCTGTAAGATGAGGTTTCTACTGTTTACTTCCTACGTTGGATTAAAGATGAAGTGAAATGACATAAACTCTAAAGTGCTAAACCTGTCAAGAGGCTCCTACCAGATTGAGAGCGTTGGGAGAGCAGGTACCATGTCAGTCTTACTGCTATTGAATTTTCATGAGTTTTTGCTGGAAGTCATATTGGAAAACCAAATCAGTGAGATAACTCGGTCCTCTCTTTCCTGTCCACCAGCAGACACTCTCAGATAGACCTGTGCACACAGAGTGGTGTCAACATATCTGAAGTAATGAAAGCAAATTAGGCTTTTTTTCCTGAAACTTCAGTCCATACAGAGAAACTAGGGCTGTACATGTTTAAGTGAAATAAGCCTGTGCAGAAATTCAGTGTAAACACTGGAAATTTCCCTCATTAGGCAGTGAGCAGTGGGTTTTATTGGGAAAGGATTTGTCATGTTGAAAGCTATCCAAGTATAAGGCCATTGTTTGCTTTGACTATTGAAAATATGTTTGTTCACTAAACTTTCACCTTTTTATCCAATATTACATCTTAAAAAGAGGATTTTTAAATTATATTAGCACCCAACTAAGTTGATTAATGACAAGTCAAGGAGTGAAAATGAAAATAAGCAAGAAAATCTCTCCATAGCAGCTGAGGTGACTGTGTCAACCAATTAGAGTTTTATTCTCTTCTCCACGAAATGAGACCTTAAATGTTTTGTCCATAGTGCTTATATGATTTGAATCCATCAAGGAATAAGTTGAGATGGAATCATGAAGAATCTTACTCTATGTGTATGTGTGTGTGTGTGTGTGTACACTTTTTATTTTGAAATAAGTATAGCATCACAGAAAGTTGCAAAGACCTGTACAATGAGGGCCTGTGTACCCATCACTCAGCCTTCCCCAGTGTTAACATCTTGTATGACCACAGCACAGTATCAAAACCAGCACATTTGACATTGGTGTAGGATTACCAATGTCAAATGTCATTGTCATTGACAAATGTCAGTTTATTCAGATCTCAGCAGTTATGTTGTGGTCTTATCAATGTAGCAAGATGTAAGAGTCTGTTGTCTGAGATGGTATCTGCAGTTCTTTGTCTCACATCTAAAAGGATTAAGGCGTGTGAACACAAGGGTGGAGTGAAAGTTTAATAAGTAAAGAAAGTTGGTTGTAGTGGAGGGTGAGGCCTGAATGGGTTGTCTCCTATGAGGTTGGGGTCTAGGGTTTTTATGGACTAGGAAGGGGAAGGAATGTGTTTAGTCCTTAATTCTCTTGGACTTGAGTAAAAGGACTACTATCTCAGACAACAAGAGACTGTTACATCTTGGTACACTGATGGGACTACAACAGTTATACATGCATTATTTTCTCTCTGCATGTGTATGTGTATAGTTCTAGGTGGTTTTATCATGTATGAAGCTGCCACCACCACGTGTAACCACCACCGCATGACTGTGGTGTACCATTGCCCCAAGGCTCCCTCACACGACTCGCTCAGAGCTCTAGCTGCGGCTTTCTCTCCCCTGCCCCTCCATCCTTCACCTCTGGAAACCTCTCCTCTGTTCTCCTTTTTGCAGTGGCGTGATTTCAGCTCACTGCAACCTCTGTCTCCTGGCCTCCTGAGTAGCTGGTATTACAGGTGCCTACCACCACGCCCAGCTAATTTTTGTATTTTTAGTAGAGATGGGGTTTCACCATGTTGGCCAGGCTGGTCTCAAACTCCTGACCTCAAGTGATCCACCCGCCTTGGCCTCCCAAAATGCTATATCTTTTTAAAATTAGTCTTTTTCACTCAGCATAATTTCTTTGAGATTCATTCAATCTATTGTATCTATCAAAAGTTTGTTTCTTCTTACTGCTGAGTAGATTTTCATGGTATGAATATACTACAGTTGGTTTAGCCATTCACCACTAAAGACATTTGGACTATTTTCCCTATTTGGATGTCACAAATAAAACTGTTATGAACATTCATGTACAAGTTTCTTTTTTTGTTGTTTGTTTTTGGAGATGGAGTCTTGCTCTGTCACCCAGGCTGGAGTGCAGTGGTACCATCATAGCTCACTGCAGCTTCAACCTCCCGGGGTCAAGTGAGCCTCCCACCTTGGCCTCCCAAAGTGCTGGGATTACAGGTGTGAGCCACCGCGCCTGGCTGTCATGTACAAGATTCTGCATGAAAATAATTTTTCAGTTCTCTAGATAAATACCCAAGACAGTTCAATTGTGGGGTCATATGGTAAGCCCATTTTCAGTTTAAAACTGTTTCTCAAAGAAATATGCCGTTTTACATTTCTTGTAGCAGTGTATTAGTGATTCAGTCTCTCCACATACTCACCATCATTTAGTGTTACCACTTTGTAATTTTAGCCAGATGGGTATGTAGTGATACCACATTGTGGTTTTAATTCACATTTCTCTAGTGGCTAATTATGTTGAATATTTTTTATGTGCTTAAGTGCCATCTGTATATCCTCCTCGAAGTGTCTGTGCATATCTTTTGTCCATGTTCTAATTGTATTACTTGATTTTTTTTTTTTTTTTTTGAGAGAGTCTCACTCTGTCACCCAGGCTGGAGTGCAGTGGTGTGATGATCTTGGCTCACTTACAACCTCTGCCTCTCAGGTTCAAGTGATTCTCCTGCCTCAGCCTCCTGAGTAGTTGGGACTACAGGCGTGCACCACCATGCCCGGCTAATTTTTTTTTTTTTTTTTTTTTGATATGGGGCGTTGCTCTGTCACCTAGGCTGGAGCACAGTGGCATGATCTTGGCTCACTGCAACCTCTGCCTCAGCCTCCCAAGTAGCTGGGATTACAGGCTCCTGCCCCCACGCATATTGGTCAGGCTGTTCTTGAACTCCTGACCTCAGGTGATCCACCTGCCTCAGCCTCCCAAAGTGCCAGGATTACAGGCATGAGCCACCGTGCCTGGCTGTATTGATTTTTAATACACAGTTTTGAGAGTTTTCAGTTTCAGTGATTTGTGTTCTAATCTTTACTATTTCCTTTCTTCTGTTTGCTGTGGGTTTATTCTGCTCTTTTTAAAAATTGTTTTTAGATCTTTCCTTTTTTTCTAATGTCAGCAGTTCTGTACATTTGCTTCTCCACATTGCTTTAGCTGCATCCCACAAACTTTGATTTTTTCCTTTAGTTCTGTGTATTTTTAAATTTTTGACACTCTTTGATCCATGCATTACTATGCATTATTGTTTAATTTCCAAGTGTTTGGAGATTTTCTTTTATTGATTTCTTTCTAGTTTCCTTCCATTATGGCCAGAGAGTATAATCTCTATGGTTTCTGTTATTTTAAATTTGTTAATATTTGTTTTGTGACCCAGGGTCTGTTGTGGTGAATGTTCCATGGATGCTTGAAGAGAACATGTATTCTGTTGTTGAGTAGAGCGTACTTTAAATGCCAATTTGACCTTGTTGGTTGATGGTCAGATTTTCTGGATCCTTGCTGATTTTCTGTCAAGTGGTTCTACGAATTGCTGAAAGCAGGGTACTGAAGTAACTACAATGGTAGATTGCCGGTTTCTCCTTTTAGCTCGATCAGTTTCTACTTCATGTCCTTTTCAGCTCTTGTTTGGTGCATACACATTTAGGATAGCTATATCTTCTTGGCAGAGAGTAACGTTTGTCCTTCTTACTTTTCTTTGCTCAGAAGTCTACTTAGTCTGCTTTATCTGATAGTAATATAGCCACTCCTGCTTTTTTGGATTAATATTTGCATGATATCTTTTTCTATCCTGTCACTTTCAGTCTACCTATGTTGTTATGCTTGATATGAATTTCTTACAGAGTTTCTTCTATAGTTGGGTTGGGTTTTATTTTTAAATTGGCATATTTAGGCCATTTATATTTAATATAATTATGATATGTTAGGGCTTAAGTTAGCCATTTTACTTTTATTTTATGTTTGTTTCTTTCTTATTCTTCTGTTTCTTTTATCTTGCTTTTCATTTTGATTTTTTTTTAGCATACTGCATTTTACAGAGTTTTTAGTGGTTCCTTCATGCAATACCATGTACATATGTAACTTGCGACAGCCTACTGTTTTTGACATTTTATCCCTTAAAGGGAAATGCAGAACTCTTGCATTTAGATGCCTTTATTTCTGAAGGCATCTTCTGAAATATATTTTGTCTTAGGTGTTTCTGAAATATATTTTGAAATATATATTGTCTTAGGTGTTTCCTAAGACACCTAAGACAATATATATTTCAAAATATATTTCAGAATATTTGAAATATATTTTGTCTTAGGTGTTTCCTCTAGATACATTGAATGTCATATTAGGTAGCGCTATAACTTTTGTTCAACCGTAAAATAAGGTTTTTAAAACCCATAAGGTGAAGAATAGTCTATTACATTTATTTCTGTTTTTACTCATTCTTTCCTTTCTGAATGTCCCAACCTTCTTCTGTTACTATTTTCTTTTTGTTAACAAGAGCTTCCTTTATTCTTTAAAGGCGGGTCTGGCCGGGCGCGGTGGCTCAAGCCTGTAATCCCAGCACTTTGGGAGGCCGAGACGGGCGGATCACGAGGTCAGGAGATCGAGACCATCCTGGCTAACACGGTGAAACCCCGTCTCTACTAAAAAATACAAAAAACTAGCCGGGCGAGGTGGCGGGTGCCTGTAGTCCCAGCTACTCGGGAGGCTGAGGCAGGAGAATGGCGTGAACCCGGGGGGCAGAGCTTGCAGTGAGCTGAGATCCGGCCACTGCACTCCAGCCTGGGCGACAGAGCGAGACTCCGTCTCAAAAAAAAAAAAAAAAAAAAAAAGGCGGGTCTGCTGGCAACAAATTCTCTTAATCCTTTATCTGAGAATGTCTTTATTTCCCCATTATTTCTGAAAGATAGTTTCACTGTATATAGGATTTGGGTTGATATTTCTTTCAGCGCTTGAAAAATACTATGCATCTTCCTTTTGGCCTCTATAGTTTCAGATGGGAAAACCACTGTCATTCAAATTAGTATTTACTTATAGATAATGTGTAATTTCCCTGTGTTTTCAAGATTTTTTTTCTTTGTCTTTCGTTTTCAGAAGTTTACTCCTAATTTATCTTGGCATGGGTTTCTTTGGGTTTATCCTATTTGGGACTTACTCAGCTTTTTGAAGCTATAGGTTTATGTCTTTTGCGAAACTTGGGAAGTGTTCAATTCTACTCCCTTCCTCCTCTCTTTCTGAGACCTTTATGATATGAATTTAGATATTTTATTATTTTCCCACAGAACCCTGAAGCACTGTTCATTTTTTTTTCTATTTTCTCACTGTTGTTCAAATTGAGTAAATTGTATTGATCTGCTGTCAGATTCATTGATTCTATCTCCACTGTGCCATCAAGTCCACTCAAAACACCCAGAAGTTGGCTACATAGAGCTGCTTAGAAGAAGCAGGTCCAGAAAGGGGCAGATTGAGAGACAGACATGTTAGTGACAGCCATAAATTCTCTGAGTGGAGCAAGAAGGAAGAGTGAGGGCTGAGGATAGCTTCTATGAGATGGCTACATTTGGAGGGTGAAGAGAACAGAAACCATGGAGCAGGTGCTGACTTCTGTGTAGAGTGAGGGTGCTGTTGTCCTATTGTCATTTGGCTAACTGGAATGTTTTATGCTGTTTTCTTTTTCTTTTTCTTTATTTTTTAAAGGGGCAGGGTCTTGCTCTGTCACTCAGCCTGGAGTGTATTGGTACCAGCATGGCTCACTGGAGTCTTGAACTCCCAGGCTAAGCGATCCTCCTGCCTCAGCCTCTTAAGTAGGTAGGACGAGAGACACAGGCCACCTCACCTGACTAATTATTTCTTGCTAGGTTGCCCAGGCTGGTCTCGAACACACGACCTCAAGTAATCTTCCCAATTCAGCCTCCCAAAGTGCTGGGATTCCAGGGGAGAGCTACCTCACCTGGACGTTTTATGCTATTTTCTTGATACAGTGCCTCTCTCTGCATTGTATAATCAAAGATATGACAGAGTGATTGCATTTTTTAAGCCTTGACAAGACCTTATTGTGCCCTTATAGAAAACTGGGGCGTAGAGTGTGAAATTACTTCAGTAAGGTCACAAGACTGTGATGTGATAGAATGGCAGCTGAACTCTGGAGTATTGTTTTCTCTTAACTTTTCT
Organism: Piliocolobus tephrosceles; assembly: GCF_002776525.5. Taxonomy (NCBI): domain Eukaryota; kingdom Metazoa; phylum Chordata; class Mammalia; order Primates; family Cercopithecidae; genus Piliocolobus; species Piliocolobus tephrosceles. The sequence goes on along the minus strand of NC_045447.1, from coordinate 110,988,383 downwards.
CTTGTTGCTCCAGCAGGCATTTATTGAACACCCTTTTGGGTGCATTACAGGATAGAAGGGAACATAAGACAAACTCAAGTTGCTTATAGTTTTACCGGAAAGATAAAGACACAGGAAATAGGTAGCAGTGGAAGGCTCATTGGATGGCATGCAGAATGCATCTAGTCAGTGAGGGCACGAGAGGAGTGAAGAGGGGGCTCAGGGAGGGCAAGTGGCCTGGTTTCATGGATGAGTCCAGACTCGAGCCTGAAAAGGTAAGTATAAAATGAGGAAATGAGAGGACATTTGAGAAAAAGAGGTGCATAAGCCAGGTTTTTAGCAACCTACATATCAAATCCTGTTCTTTCTTAATGGCTCATTTTGCCATGCATCCCTGTAAAACTATGATTCAGTAGTCTGTCAGTCTTGTGCTTGTGTGAGGAGAGGCTTTCCAGAGCCAATTAACCTCAGAAACATAAACCCACTGAATACAGACAGCATTCATTCATTCAGCCTACCTTTACTGAACAGCAGCTATGTACCAAATGCAATACCAGGTGTTAGAGATACAAAATGAGCAAGACAGGTCTCTTTCTCCTAAGAAACCAATAATACAGAAATAACATTATTCTATTCTTAGAAAGAAAAATGTAAAATGTGTAATTGTCTGCTTGGTAAACTGACAGTTCGTGGAACATTTGCAGAAATTAATCACATTGGAAGACTTGCTAAAATGTCATTCAGTTCCTCAAAAGTAGAAATAAGACTATCTTTGGTCACAATGCAGTAAGGTAATAAAATGAGGAAATAATAAAAGAGGAACAATTTATCCCTCTCCTACCAAAACCTCTCTTAACTTTTGGGTCAAAGAATAAATTAACCCCAAAATGCAGAATATCTAGAAAACAACATATAGCTCGATCTATGGAATGCCACTGAAATTGTTCTTGATGAAATATTTATATTCTAACATCACTTCTGAGGTTAGAAAACAATAAAATCCACCTACAGAATGCAAAAGAAATAAAGATCAAAGCAGATATGAATTAATTAGAAGATATGAAAGAAAAACCAGAATTGACAAATACATCCAAAGTTGATTTATTGCCAAAACCAGTAAAACAGAGATAACATTGGCTAACTGCATTAAGAGGGGAAAGGGAAAAAATCACTAATCCAGATTAGAAATGGTAAGTGACAAATGATAACAGATGCAGAGGAAATTAAAAGAATCATAAATAGTACTTCGTGAACTTTTCAGCAAAGAATTTTGACAATCTGACTGAAATAAATGATTTTCTAAGAACATATGAGTCACCAAAAATTGATACCAAAGGAATTGTTAGACAACCTAAGTAAACAATACCCGTGGAGGAAAGTTAGCAAAGAATATTTCCTGGAAAAGCACCAGACCCACATAGTTTCATAAGTGAATTTCAATAAATAGGTAAGTTCTAACTATAAAGATATTTCCATAGAAAGGAAGGCTTTCAAATTATATTTACGACCAGCAAAATACAAATACCATAACCTGACAAGTTAGACAGAACAATAACATACTATAAGGTACTCTTATTTGTAAATATCAATGTAAAAATAATAAACATTAACATACATAATTCAATAACATATCAAAAGCACGATAAACCCAGACCAGATGGGTTTTATCCTAAAAGTGTAAGGGTGGTTCCGTCTTAAGAAATGTGTTAGGAAAACTTATATTTATATGTCAAATGTGTCAAAGCTCAGTAGTTGCAAATAAGGCAGTTAACAAAATGCAATAATATTTCTAATAAATACTTTTAGAGAAAATAGGACAAGGTGATATTTCTTTAAAGTTATGTAAACTCTGTGTGTGTGTGTGTGTGTGTGTGTATGTGTGTGTATTTGTAATCAGAAGGCAGCATGAGGCTGCGTGTGGTGGCTCACACCTGTAATCCCAGCACATTGGAAGGCTGAGGCAGGAGGATTGCTTGAGTGTGAGAGTTTGAAAGCAGCCTGGGCAACATAGCAACACAGTGAGACCTCATCTCTACTTTAAAAAAAGAAAAAAAAAAAAAAAAAGAAAGAAATAGCTGGGCATGTTGGTGTGCACCTATAGTCCCAGCTGCTCAGGAAGCTGAGGTAGGAGGATTGCTTGAACCTGGAAAGCCAAGGCTAAAGTGAGCTGTGATCACGCCACTGCACTCCAGCCTAGGTGACAGAGCAAGACCCTGTCTCACACACACAAAAAGGGAAAAAACAAAAGCTATCATTATGCTTAGTAATGAAACAACAAAAGAGAATTCTATTTAAAGTTAACATTAAAACAAGACAAGGTACCTACCATCACCATCACCATCACTATGTAATAATATTTGGGTTCTAGACTCATGGTTAGTAAACTACCACCTGTAAGCCAACTGCCTGCTGATTTTTTTTTTTTTTTTTTTTTTTTTTT